>NW_027278321.1:0-254891 GCF_030028105.1 Mobula birostris
GGCGAAGCTATGGGAGGTGTATGAAAACGCAGCGATACAGGGGAAGGTATGAGAGGTTCGCAAAAGCATAGCCATATTGGGGAAGGTATGGGAATTGCATGAAAACACAGCGATATGGGGGAAGCTATGAGAAGTGAACAAAAACTTCGCAATATAGGGGCAGCTATGGGAGTTGTGCGTAAACACAGCAATATTGGTGAAGGTATTGGAGGTGCCTAAAAACACAGTGAGAAAGGGGAATGTATGAGAGGTGCGGAAAAACATTGCGATATAGGGGAAGTTATGAGAGATGTGTGAAAACTCAGCTAAAAAGGGGAAGGTACGAGAGGTGCGCGAAAACACGGAGATATAGGGGAAGCTATGTGAGGTGCGCGAAAACACGGTGATATAGGGGAAACTAACAGAGGTGCATCAAAACACAGGAATATAGGGGAAGCTATGGGAGGTGTGAGAAAGCACAGCGATACAGGGGAAGGTTTGAGAGGTGCACAAAAACACAGCCATTAGGGGAAGGTATGAGAGGTGCACGAAAACACAGCGATATAGGGGAGGCTATGGGAGGTTCGCGAAAACACAGCGATACTGGGGAAGCTATTGTAGGTGCCCGAAAACACAGCGATATAGAGGAAGGTATGAGAGGTGCTCGAAAACACGCCGATGTAGGGCAATGTATGGGACGTGCGCAAAAACAAGGCAATATAGGGCAAGGTATGAGAGGTGCTCGGAAACAGCAATATAGGGGAAGCTGTGGGAGGTGTGCGAAAACACAGCGATAAAGGGCAACGCATGAGAGGTGGGCTAAAACACAGCCATTCTGGGGATGTTATGGGAGGTGCACGAAAACACAGCGATAGAGGGGAAGGAAAGAGAGGTGCATGAAAACACGGTGATATAGGGGAATCTGTAAGAACTGAGCGAAAGCACAGAGATATAACGGAAGCTATAAGAGCTGAGCGAAAACACAGCGATATAGGGGATGGAATGTGAGGTATGAGCAAACAGATTGATATTTGGGAAGCTATGGGAGGTGCTGGAAAACACAGCGATATCGGGGAAGCTATGAGCGAAAACCACAGCGATACAGGGTAAGGTATGAGAGAGCCCAAAAACACAGTCATATTAGGGAAGGGATCGGAGGTGCACGAAAACAATACAATATCGGGGAAGGTATGCGAGGTGCGCAAAAACGCAGTGATATAGGGGAAGCTATGGGAAGAGCGCAAAAACATGGCAATAAAGGGGAAGGTACGAGATGTGCGCGAAAATAGCAAATTAGGGGAAGCTATGAGAGGTGCGCGAAAAAATTGCAGTATAGGGGCATCTATGGGAGGTGCGCGAAAACACGGTGATATAGGGGAAGCTATAAGAGCCGAATGAAAACACAGCGATACGGGAGAAGCTGTGAGAGGTGCTCAAAAACGGCGATTTAGGGGAAGGTATGAGAGGTGCACGAAAACATCGCAATATAGGGGCAGCTATGGAAGGTGCGCGAAAACACAGCAATATTGTTGAAGGTATTGGAGGTGCCCGAATACACAACGTGAAAGGGGAATGTATGAGAGGTGCAGAAAATCATTGCGATATAGGGGAAGTTATGAGAGATGAGCGAAAACACAGCTAAATAGGGGAAGATATGATAGGTGCACGAAAACACAGCGCTATAGGGGAAGCTATGGAAGGTGCACAAAAACACGGTGAAAAAGGGGAATATACGAGAGGTGCGTGAAAACACTGCGATATGGGGAAGGTATGGGAGGTGCACGAAAACACAGCAATATAGGGGAATCTGTGAGGGGTGCGCGAAAACAGAGCCATGTAGGGGAAGGTATGAGAGGTGTACGAAAACACTGCGAAAAAGGGGAAGGTATGAGAAGTGTAAGAAAACACAGCAATATAGGAGAAGCTATGGGAGGTGCGAGAAAACACAGTGAGAAAGGGGAATGTATGAGAGGTGCGGAAAAACATCGCGATATAGAGTAAGTTATGAGAGATGTGTGAAAACTCAGCTAAAAAGGGGAAGGTATGAGAGGTGCACGAAAACACAGCGATATAGGGGAAACTAACAGAGGTGCATTAAAACACAGCAATATAGGGGAAGCTATAGGAGGTGCGAGAAAACACAGCGATACAGGGGAAGGTATGAGAGGTGGACAAAAAAACAGCCATATGGGGGAAGGTATGAGAGGTGCTCGAAAACACAGCGATATAGGGGAGGCTATGGGAGGTTCGCGAAAACACAGCGATATTGGGGAAGCTATTGGAGGTGCCCTAAAACACAGCGATGTAGAGGAAGGTATGAGAGGTGCTTGAAAACACGCCGATGTAGGGGAATGTATGGGAGGTGCGCAAAAACAAGGCAATATAGGGCAAGGTATGAGAGGTGCTCGGAAACAGCAATATAGGGGAAGCTGTGGGAGGTGTGCAAAAACACAGCGATAAAGGGCAACGCATGAGAGGTGGGCTAAAACACAGCCATATTGGGGATGTTATGGGAGGTGCGCGAAAACACAGCGATAGAGGGGAAGGAAAGAGAGGTGCATGAAAACACGGTGATATAGGGGATTCTGTAAGAACTGAGCGAAAACACAGAGATATAGGGGAAGCTATAAGAGCTGAGCGAAAACACAGCGATATAGGAGATGGTATGAGAGATACGCGCAAACACATTGATATTTGGGAAGCTATGGGAGGTGCGGAAAACACAGCGATATCGGGGAGGCTATGAGAGGTGTGCAAAACCACAGCGATACAGTATGTGAGAGCCCAAAAACACAGTCATATTAGGGAAGGGATGGGGGGTGCACGAAAACAATACAATATCAGGGAAGGTATGCGAGGCGTGCAAAAACACAGTGATATAGGGGAAGCTATGGGAGCTGCCCGAAAAAACCGCGATATCGGGGTAGGTATGGGAGATGCGCAACAACACAGCTCTATTGGGGAAGGTATGAGTGGTGAGCGAAAACATGGCTATTTAGGTATGAGAGGTGCATGAAAACACAGCAATACAGGGGAAGCTATGGGAAGAGCGCAAAAAATGGCAAAATAGGGGAAGGTACGAGATGTGCGCGAAAATAGCAATTTAGGGGAAGCTATGAGAGGTGCGTGAAAAAATTGCAGTATAGGGGCAGCTATGGGAGGTGCGCGAAAACACGGTGATATAGGGGAAGCTATGGAAGGTGCACAAAAACACGGTGAAAAAGGGGAAAATATGAGAGGTGCGTGAAAACACTGCGATATAGTGGAAGTTATTAGAGCTGCGCGAAAACACGGCGAGATAGGAGAATGTAAGAGAATTGAGCGAAAACACAGCGATATAGGGGAAGCTATGGGAGGTGCGCGAAAACAGAGCGATATAGGGGAAGCTATTGGAGGTGTGCAAAAACACAGCGATACAGGGGAAGGTATGAGAGGTGGGCAAAAACACAGCCATATGGGGAAGGTATGGGAGGTGCACGAAAACACAGCAATATAGGGGAATCTGTGAGAGGTGCACGAAATCAGAGCCATGTAGGGGAAGGTATGAGAGGTGTACGAAAACACTGCGAAAAAGGGGAAGGTATGAGAAGTGTACGAAAACACAGCGATATAGGAGAAGCTATGGGAGGTGCGAGAAAACACAGCGATATAGAGGAAGGTATGAGTGGTGCTTGAAAAAACGCCGATGTAGAGGAATATATGAGAGGTGCGCGAAAACACGGCGATATAGGGGAAGCTATAAGAGCCGAATGAAAACACAGCGATATAGGGGAAGCTATGAGAGGTGCTCGAAAACACCGATTTAGGGGAAGCTATGAGAAGTGCACAAAAACTTCGCAATATAGGGGCAGCTATGGGAGTTGCGCGTAAACACAGCAATATTGGTGAAGGTATTGGAGGTGCCTAAAAACACAGTGAGAAAGCAGAATGTATGAGAGGTGCGGAAAAACTTTGCGATATAGGGGAAGTTATGAGAGATGAGGGAAAACACAGCTAAATAGGGGAAGATATGACAGGTGCGTGAAAACACAGCGCTATAGGGGAAGCTATGGAAGGTGCACAGAAACACGGTGACAAAGGGGAATATATGAGAGGTGCATGAAAACACTGCGATATAGGGGAAGTTATCAGAGCTGCGCGAAAACACAGCGATATAGGAGAATGTAAGAGAATTGAGCGAAAACACAGCGATATAGGGGAAGCTATTGCAGGTGTGCTAAAACACAGCGATACAGGGGAAGATATGAGAGGTGCGCGATAACACTGCAATATAGGGGAAGAAATGAGAGATGAGCGAAAACATAGCTAAAAAGGGGAAGGTATGAGAGGTGCGCAAAAGCATGGAGATATAGGGGAAGCTATGAGAGTGGAGTGAAAACTCTGTGATATAACAGAAAGTATGAGAAGTGCCCGAAAACACAGCAATATAGGGGAAGGTATGAGAGGTGCTCGAAAACACGCCTATGTAGGGGAATGTATGAGAGGTGCGCGAAAACACAGCGATATATGAGAAGGTATGAGAGGTGCATCAAAACACAGCCATATTGGGGAAGTTATGGGAGGTGAGCGAAAACACAACGATAGAGGGGTCGCTATGAGAGCAGAGCGAAAACACGGCGATACAGGGGAAGGTATCGGAGGTCCGCAAAAACAGGATGATATAGGGGAAACTATGAGAGGTACGCGAAAACACAGCGGTATAGGGAAAGCTGGGAGGTGCGTGAAAACACAGCGTTATTGGGAACCTATAGGGGGTGCACGAAAACTCAGCGATATTGGGGAAGCTCTGGGAGGTGCGTGAAAACTCGACGATATAGGGGAAGCTATAAGAGCTGCGCAAAAACATGGCGATATAGGGGAAGCTATAAGAGCTGCGCAAAAACATGGCGATATAGGGGAATGTAAGAGAGATGAGCGAAAACACAGCTGAAAAGTGGAATTTATGAGAGGTGCGTCAAAACACAACCATATTCGGGAATGTGTGGGAGGTCCGCGAAAACACAGCAGTAAGGGGAAGCTATGGGAAGTGTGCCAAAACACGGCGATAAAGGTCAACGTATGAGAGGTGCATGAAAACACAGCCATATTGGGGAAGGTATGTGAGGTGCACGAAAACACGGCGATAGTGGGGAAGCTATGGGAGGTGCTCGAAAACACGGCTATATAGGGGAAGGTATGAGAGGTGCGCGAAAGCACGGCGATACAGGGGAAGGTATCAGAGGTGCACGAAAACAGGATGATATAGGGGAAGTTATGAGAGCTGTGCGAAAACACAGTAATATGGGGAAGCCTTGAGAGGTGTGCGAACGCACGGCGATATACGTGATGGTATGAGAGGTGCGCGAAAACACGGCGATATAGGGGAATGTGTGAGAGATGAGCGAAACGCAGCTAAAAAGTGGAAGGTATGAGAAGTGCGCGATAACACGGTGATATTGGTAAAGATATGAGAGGTGCGGGAAAACACAGCAATATAGGCGAAGCTATGGGAGGTGTGCGAAAACGCAGCGATACTGGGGAAGGTATGAGAGGTTCGCAAAAGCATAGCCATATTGAGGAAGGTATGGGAGGTGCACGAAAACAGCGATTTCGGGGAAGCTATGAGAAGTGCACAAAAACTTTGCAATATAGGGGCAGCTATGGGAGTTGCGCGAAAACACAGCAATATTGGTGAAGATATTGGAGGCGCCCGAAAACACAGTGAGAAGGCAGAATGTATGAGAGGTGTTGAAAAACATTGCGATATAGGGGAAGTTATGAGAGATGAGTGAACACACAGCTGAAAAGGGGAAGGTATGAGAGGTGCGCGAAAACACGGCGATATAGGGGAAGCTATGTGAGGTGCACGAAAACACGGTGATATAGGGCAAGGTATGATAGGTGCATCAAAACACAGCGATATCGGGGATTCTATGGGAGATGCGCGAAAACACAGCGATATAGGGGAAACTAACAGAGGTGCATCAAAACACAGCAATATAGGGGAAGCTATAGGAGGTGCGAGAAAACAGAGCAATATAGGGGAAGCTATTGGAGGTGTGCTAAAACACAGCGATACAGGGGAAGATATGAGAGGTGCGCGATAACACTGCGATATAGGGGAAGATATGAAAGATGAGCGAAAACATAGCTAAAAAGGGGAAGGTATGAGAGGTGCGCGAAAGCATGGAGATATAGGGGAAGCTATGAGAGTGGAGCGAAAACTCTGTGATATAACAGAAAGTATGAGAAGTGCCCGAAAACACAGCAATATAGGGGAAGGGATGAGAAGTGCCCGAAAACACAGCGATATGGAGGAAGGTATGAGAGGTGCTCGAAAACACGCCGACGTAGGGGAATGTATGAGAAGTGCGCGAAAACACAGCGATATATGAGAAGGTATGAGAGGTGCATCAAAACACAGCCATATTGGGAAAGTTATGGGAGGTGAGCGAAAACACAACGATAGAGGGGTAGCTATGAGAGCAGAGGGAAAACACGGCGATACAGGGGAAGGTATCGGAGCTCCGCAAAAACAGGATGATATAGGGGAAGTTATGAGAGCTGCGCGAATACACAGCGATATGGGGAAGCCTTGAGAGGTGTGCGAACGCACGGCGATATACGTGAAGGTATGAGAGGTGCGCGAAAACACGGCGATATAGGGAAAGCTGGGAGGTGCGTGAAAACACAGCGTTATTGGGAACCTATGGGAGGTGCACAAAAACACAGCGATATTGGGGAAGCTCTGGGAGGTGCGTGAAAACTCGACGATATAGGGGAAGCTATAAGAGCTGCGCAAAAACACGGCGATATAGGGGAATGTAAGAGAGATGAGCGAAAACACAGCTGAAAAGTGGAATTTATGAGAGGTGCGTCAAAACACAACCATATTCGGGAATGTGTGGGAGGTCCGCGAAAACACAGCAGTAAGGGGAAGCTATGGGAAGTGTGCCAAAACACGGCGATAAAGGGCAACGTATGAGAGGTGCACGAAAACACAGCCATATTGGGGAAGGTATGTGAGGTGCATGAAAACACGGCGATAGTGGGGAAGCTATGGGAGGTGCTCGAAAACACGGCTATATAGGGGAAGGTATGAGAGGTGCGCGAAAGCACGGCGATATGGGGAAGGTATCGGAGGTGCACGAAAACAGGATGATATAGGGGAAGTTATGAGAGCTGTGCGAAAACACAGTGATATGGGGAAGCCTTGAGAGGTGTGCGAACGCACGGCGATATACGTGATGGTATGAGAGGTGCGCGAAAACACGGCGATATAGGGGAATGTGTGAGAGATGAGCGAAACGCAGCTAAAAAGTGGAAGGTCTGAGAAGTGCGCGATAACACGGTGATATAGGCAAAGTTATGAGAGGTGGGCCAATACACAGCGATATAGGGGAAGGTATGATAGGTGCATCAAAACACAGTGATATAGGGGAAGCTATGGGAGGTGCGCGAAAACACAGCGATATAGGGGAAGCTCTGGGAGGTGCGTGAAAACACGACGATATAGGGGAAGCTATAAGGGCTGAGCGAAAACACAGTGATACAGGGGAAGCTATGGGAGGTGCTCGATAACACGGCGATAAAGGGGAAGGCATCAGAGATGCGTGAAAACACAGCCGTATTGGGGAATGTATGGGAAGTGTGGGAAAACACAGCAGTAAAGGGAAGCTATGGGAGGTGTGCAAAAACACGGCGATAGGGGTGAAGCTGTGGGAGGCGCTCAAAAACACGCGATATATGGGAAACTAACAGAGGTGCATGAAAACACAGCAATTTGGGGAACCTATGGGAGGTGTGGGAAAACAGAGCGATATAGAGGAAGCTATGAGAGGTGCGTGAAAACACAGCGATATAGGGGAAGCTATGGGAGCTGTACGAAAACGCAGCGACACAGGTGAAGGTATCAGAGGAGCGATATAGGGGAATTTATGAGACATGAGCGAAAACACAGCTAACAAGGGGAAGGTATGAGAGGTGCATGAAAGCACGGCGATATAGGGGAAGCTATGAGAAGTGAGTGAAAACAGTGCGATATAGTGGATGGTATGATAGGTGCATCAAAACACAGTGATATAGGGGAAGCTATGGGAGGTGCGTGAAAGCACGGCGATATGGGGAAGCTATAAGAGCTGAGCGAAAACACAGCGATAGAGGAGAAGCTATGGGAGGTGTGCGAAAACGCAGCAATACAAGGGAAGGTATGAGAGGTGCGCAAAAGCGCAACCATATTGGGGAAGGTATGGGAGGTGCACGAAAACACGGCAATATGGGGGAAGCTATGAGAGAAGCTCGAAAACAGTGATTTAGGGGAAGCTATGAGAGGTGCATGAAAACATCGCAATATAGGGGCAGCTATGGGAGCTGCGCGAAAACACAGCAATATTGGTGAAGGTATTGGAGGTGCCCGAAAACATAGCGAGAAAGGGGAATGTATGAGAGGTGCGGAAAAACATTGCGATATAGGAGAAGTTATGATAGATTAGCGAAAACGGAGGACTTCTGGGTCATCAAGGGAATGGCGGCGTAAGGAAAAGGTCTCTCGACAAAAAAGAAGGAAAACTGCCCCAGAATCGAATTTAGACAAATACTTAATATTGCATAACTATATTAATAAAAGGGGCAAGGATGATGTCTAAGAACAAGATTAAAAAGTCTGCTCCGAAGGCTGATAAACACAAAGAGACGCAGCAAGGCAACGGGCCTAGCTCCCCCACGGCAAGGCAGGACGGAGATAATGAGGGGGAATCGGTGACTGTCCTTGATTCTCGGAGTGATTCGCGAGTTCCGACAAGATAACAGCAAACAGCTGGAAGATATTAAAGGAGAAATAGTAAAAACTAACTCGCGGATAGATGAAGCCGAAGCGAGGATTGTTGGAATTGAAGAGAAGCTACAAAACGCAGAGGAGGTCATAGCAGAAATGCTGAAGCTGCAAGACCAGCTCCAGTGGAAACTAATAGATCAAGAAGGCCACTCGAGAAGGGAAAATGTGAGGATTTACGGAGTTCCCGAAGGAACTGAAGGTAAACCCGGATTGATGATTCCCCTCGTGGAGAAGTTGCTTAGAGAGAACCTTGATATATCGGCCGCAAAAGACCTACAGATAAAGGAGCTCACCGCGCGTTGGCACCACAGCCTCCGGCAGGCGCCCAGCCCAGATCGATTCTGGTCAGATTTCTCAGTTACAGAACGAAGGAAGAGGTGCTTAAAAGGGCATGGCAAAAGAAAGGTTTCATGTGGAGCAACTGTAAAATCAGTTTAGACCACGACTACGCACCGGGGACTCTTGCCAGATGGAAGGAATATACGGAAACACGGAGAGTCCTGAAGGAAAACAACATCAGATTCCAGACCCTGTATCCAGCTCGGCTGAGAGTCTTTTACGACGAAGGGACAAAAACTTACGCTACGGTGGAGGAGGCAACGTTGGACCTGGCGGACTGGGGACGACCTATTAAAGTTATCACCCAACCGGAGTCGCTACTGGAGAGGATTCGGCAGAAGTCGTGGCAGTTAGTGGGGCGAGGACGCTCTACACGAACCAGAGTGTCAAACTACAAGGGAAAGCTGCAAATATTCAGCGCGAATGTACAGAGAACACAGATTAATTAAGAGAAATGACTGAAAAGAGTAAATCGGACTTAAAGGTAAAATGAAAACTGGTATCTGAAAATAAACTAGACGGAATAACTTGAATGATAGCAATATGGTCGAGACATAAATAGGAGAAAATTCTCTATAATTATTCAAACTGCTGAGGGCCTTCTAACACAGGGTGAAGATAGAGGTTATCCCTCTGAACTGAGGCAGGTCGGTGCTCAGGCCTCATTGTGGGAAGTCGGGAAAAATTTTCAAATGTTATACGTTCAAAAATGTCTAGGGTGTGGTTATATGTCTTGGTTTATTGTTGAGAAGGGATTGCTTACTGTTTGGTTAGAAAAGGAGAGTTTTTTTTCTACTAGAGAAAAATGCAAACTGAATTGGTAAAAATAATTTCCTATAATGTTAATGGGGTTTTGAATCCAATTAAAAGAAATAAGATTATGTCTAAATTGAAAAAAGAGAGGGCACAAATAGCTTTCCTCCAGGAAACACATATGAGCCAATCTGAACATGGAAAATTAAAAAGAATGGGCTTTAAGCATGTATTTTATTCATCATATAAATTGAGTCACAAAAGAGGGGTAGCTACTTTAATATCAAGTACTCTTAATTATGAACATATTTCAGAGACTAGAGACAAAGAAGGACGGTTCGTAAAAATCACAGGAAGAATAGAAGGTACAGAAATAACATTGCTGAATGTTTATGCTCCTCCAGGTTGTGAATGGCCATTTTATAGACACATTTTTGACCTAATGGTCAGTTCTCAAGGGGTAGTAATTTGTGGAGGGGATTTTAATATTAGATTAAATCCTATATTAGATTCTTCAAGAATAGTTACTCAGAATAAACCTCTGACACGGAAAGTGAATTCATTGATGGAGGAGTTGGGAATTATAGATGTCTGGAGGGAATTACACCCTACTAGTAAAGATTACTCTTTCCCTCATTCAGCCTATTCAAGGATAGACTATTTCTTTATCTTTAATACAGATAGACTCAGGTTAAAAAACTGTAATATTGCAACAATTGATCTGTCGGATCATAGCCCAGTCTCTGTGTCTCTAATCCTGGAAAGGAAAATGAGGAAAACACTATGGAGGCTAAACTCACATATACTCAATAACCCGAAAATAATGGAGAGATTAAGGGGAGAAATCAAAGAATATCTAGACCTTAATGACACGGGAGAAACATCACCAGTGATCTTATGGGATACATTGAAAGCTGTACTGAGAGGGAAAATTATTTCCATTACCACTCACATGAAAAAAATCAATGCACAAAAATTAGCAGACCTTCAAGGAAAATTAAAACAACTCCAAGTTGTAGATAGCAACAAAAGTAATTCAAATTGAAAACAGGAAATTAGGAAATTGCAAAGTGAAATTGACGATATTTATACGTTGGAAACTCAAAGAAATTTTCTTTACCTGAGACAAAAGAATTATGAAGTAGGAGGTAAATCAGCTAGATTATTAGCATATAAATTACGAAAACAACAAGCAGACAATACAATTCATAAAATAAAGAATCCAAAGACAAAGCTTGTGGAGAGTACAATAGGGAACATTCAAGAGAGTTTTGAAACATATTATCGAGAGCTGTACTCCCAACCCCGGGCCCCCAATGAGCCCTATATAGACAGTGTATTGAATTTTTTAGATCTACCTAAACTTACAGACTTACAAAATGAAAGTTTATTAGAACCAGTAACTGTCAAAGAACTGAACGTGGCCATCTCTAGGTTAAAGGCTGGAAAGTCCCCGGGTTCTGATGGGTTTACCTCAGAGTGGTACAAGTCCCTGAAGACACAGTTAGCCCCATTACTACTTAACACCTTTAATTGGATCTTGCAGAGAGGAGAAACTCCACCTTCCTGGAGAGAAGCGATTATTTCAGTTATTCCTAAAGAGGGTAAAGATAAACTAGAATGTGGCAATTATCGGCCAATTAGTGTTCTTAATTTAGATTACAAACTATTTACATCTATATTAGCGCGCAGATTGGAAAAGCTTTTACCTGGCCTAATCCACTTAGACCAGACTGGATTTATTCAACAAAGACAAACACCGGACAACATAAGGAGAACTCTGCACATATTAGAACAGGTTAATAAGAACGAGACAGAGACAATGGTAGTAGGATTGGACGCTGAGAAAGCTTTTGATTCGGTTAGTTGGACATTCCTATACAGAGTGTTAGGAAGATTCTGCTTTCAAGAAAAGTTTATTAGAGTAATTCAGACTCTATATGACAGCCCTACAGCCCGAATTAAGATAAATGGGGACCTCTCTGACTCCTTCATCTTAGAGAGAGGCACTAGACAGGGATGCCCAATTTCTCCTCTCCTTTTTGCGCTATATATTGAACCGCTTGCCCAACTAATAAGACAGAGCGAAATCGTAAAAGGTATCAAGGTGGCAGGGATTGAACAGAAAGTGACGTTATTCGCACATGATGTTTTGGTCTATCTGAGTGAACCAGAAAAATCATTTATAGGATTGTTTACCATGTTGGATGACTTTGGGAAAATATCAGGTTATAAAATAAATGTAAAGAAAATGCAGTTTATGTCCCTAAATTATACACCATCCAAAAAGTTGCAGGATACATATGATCTTAAGTGGGAAGCTAAATCATTAAAATATTTAGGAATAACCCTGCCGAAGGATCTTTCAACACTGTCACAGGTAAATTATGGGCCATTAATCTCAGAGATAAAAGCAGATATGCATAGATGGAATCTTATCCCCTTTTTAAGTTTAAATTCAAGGATAAATACTATAAAAATGAATATTCTTCCTCGGTTATTGTATCTTTTCCGTACTTTACCGGTGGACGTGGATGATAATCAATTCAGGGAATGGGACAAATGGATTTCCCGCTTCATTTGGCAAGGGAAGAAACCTAGAATTCGATATAACACCTTACAGTTAGGGAAGGAAGGAGGAGGTATGTTTATCCTTGCCTGAGAAATTATTTTTATGCATCACAGATAACCCCTCTGTTATATTGGTGTAATAGGGAATATAAGGCTAGATGGAAGGAAATAGAATTTGGATTAGTTGACAGTTTTCCTCTTCAGGCCTCAATAGCTGACAAAGGATTGATGGCCCAGTTGGAAAAATTTAAAAACGCTTGGATAAATCTTACATTAAAAGTATGGCAGAAGGTGGTTAATTCATGTGGAATTAATAACATGTTAAAACTCTTTAGGTGGTGTGCA
Source organism: Mobula birostris (assembly GCF_030028105.1). Classification (NCBI taxonomy): domain Eukaryota; kingdom Metazoa; phylum Chordata; class Chondrichthyes; order Myliobatiformes; family Myliobatidae; genus Mobula; species Mobula birostris. Next base: position 12,800 of record NW_027278321.1, read on the forward strand.
TATGATACTGAATTCCTTCCCAACAGAGGAGATAAAAGATTTGAGCTATGGATAAAGAAAGGTCTTACAACCTACCTCTCATTTATAGATAAAAGAGTATTACAAAGTTTCCAAATCCTGCAGGACAAACATGGCCTAGAACATAATGACTTTTTTAGGTACCTTCAAGTACGAAACTATGTTAACCAGAGTTGTAGATATACAGACCTATCAACAGTAGAATTAGAATTTTTCAAGATTCTGAATTTGGCTTGCAGTTCAATACCTAGTAAATCAGTTTCTCGATTATATAATGCACTCTCCCATGCTAAAAATGTAAATACACTGTATATTAAAGAGAAGTGGGAGAAAGAAGCGGGGTTGGTACTTTCAGAGGAGGCTTGGGGGAAAATCTGCAGCTTTCAATGGTCCTCGACTAATTCTTTGACTTGGAGAGAACATAGTTGGAAAAACATTATAAGATACTTCAAGACCCCATATCAGGAAAAATATAAAGATACAAATGTGATGTGTTGGAGAAGGTGCGGCTCCAAGGAGGCAAATCATTTTCATATTTTTTGGGATTGCCCTAAATTAAGTCTATTTTGGGAAGGTATTCATAGAACATTAGTTAAGGTACTTAGGTCCCAGATACCTCTGAACTTTGAGATGCTCTATTTGGGGCATGTATTGTTTCTTGAACAGAAGGAAGATATAAAGTTGCTGCAGGCCCTCTTAGTGGCAAGTAAGAAATCAATCACTGGAAAATGGCTAAATCCAATACCACCTACATTAGAAGATTGGTACGAAATTATCTTGGAAATATTTAAAATGGAAAAGTTGACTTACTCCCTGAGAACTCAAAAAGAAAAATTTTATCAAATCTGGAATAAATGGATTGAATATATAACCCCAATGCGAGCAGACTTTAGATGACTCTCCTAATGATTTATACTGCTCTTCTCATTAACACAGTAATATTGCTAACGTAAGCACCCCTAGTCTAAATGTTTGTTTTTTGTTTTCTTTTGGAAAATAGAGAATTAACACAAGTAAAGGGAAAGATTTGGGAAAGCGATAAAAAAATGAAAAAGTTAAGTAAATAAGTACATAGGGATTGGATAATTATGTCTGCGGGCAGGAGCAAGCATGAACAAATTAGGATATAAACATCTACAATGGTTGATACATAGGCTTATATACAACATTTTGGACCAGTGGAAATGGTCCAGAAGGGTTATATGGAAACTATTATTACCATTTTTCTTAACAACTAATTCCATTACTTAGCCTAATAGGTTAGATTTACCACAGTACATAATTATCTATTTAAATGTTTATTTTCCTTTTACATCATCTCAATGTGTACTTAAGAACGTATAAATAATTGTAGTTTTATACATATAAAAAATGGAAAAGGTTATATGTGTGAAAAAAGTACATGATATTTGTGAATTCCTTATCCAAATAAAAATAAAATTTAAAAAAAAGATGAGCGAAAACACAGCTAAAAAGGGAAGGGTATTAGAGGTGAGCGAAAACACAGCGCTATAGGGGAAGCTATGGGAGGTGCACGAAAACAGGGCGATATAGGGGAAGTTATCAGAGCTTCGCGCAAACACGGCGATATAGGGGAATGTAAGGGAGATGAGCGAATACACAGCTGAAAAGGGGAAGGTATGAGAGATGCACGAGAACACGGCGATATGGGGAAACTAACACAGGTGCGCAAAAACACAGCAATATTGGGAAAGCTATGGGAGGTGCTCGAAAACACGGCGATAAAGGGGAAGGCATCAGAGATGCGTGAAAACACAGCCATATTGGGGAATGTATGGGAGGTGCGGGAAAACACAACAGTAAGGGGAAGCTATGGGAGGTGTGCGAAAACACGGCGATAAAGGGCAATGTATGAGAGGTGCGCGAAAACACAGCCATATTGGGGAAGGTATGTGAGATGCGCGAAAACACAGCGATAGAGGGGAAGCTATGGGAGCTGTGCAAAAATGCAGCGATACAGGGGAAGGTATGAGAGGTGCGGGAAAACACTGCGATATGGGGGAAGTTATGAGACATGAGTGAAAACACAGTTAAGAAGGGGAAGGTATGAGAGGTGCATGAAAGCATGGCGATATAGGGGAAGCTATGGGGGCTGTGCGAAAACGCAGCGATACAGGGGAAGGCATGAGAGGTGCGGGAAAACACTGCGATATAGGGGAAGTTATGAGAGATGAGCGAAAACACAGCTAAAAAGGGGAAGGTATGAGAGGTGCATGAAAACACGGCGATATAGGGGAAGCTATGAGAAGTGAGTGAAAACACTGCGATATAGTGGATGATATGATAGGTGCATCCAAACACAGTGATATTGTGGAAGGTATGAGAGGTGCGCGAAAACACCGTGACATGGGGAAGCTATAGGAGATGTGCGAAAACACAGCCATATTGGGGAATGTATGGGAGGTGCGGGAAAACACAATAGTAAGGGGAAGCTATGGGAGGTGTGTGAAACAAAGCGATAAAGGGCAACGTATGAGAGATGCGTGAAAAAACAACCATATTGGGGAAGGTATGTGAGATGCACGAAAATACAACGATAGAGGGGAAGCTATGGGAGGTGCTCGAAAACACGGCAATATAGGGGAATGAACGAGAGATGAGCGAAAACACAGCTGAAAAGTGGAAGTTATGAGAGGTGCGTCAAAACACAACCATATTCGGGAATGTGTGGGAGGTCCGCGAAAACACAGCAGTAAGGGGAAGCTATGGGAAGTGTGCGAAAACACGGTGATAAAGGGCAACGTATGAGAGGTCCACGAAAACGCAGCCATGTTGGGGAAGGTATGTGAGGTGCACGAAAACACGGCGATAGTGGGGAAGCTATGGGAGGTGCTCGAAAACACGGCTATATAGGAGAAGGTATGAGAGGTGCGCGAATGCACAGCGATACAGGGGAAGGTATGAGAGGTGCCCGAAAACACAGCCATATTGGGGAAACGATGGGAGGTGCACGAAAACACAGTGATATAGGGAAAGCTCTGGGAGGTGCGCAAAAACACGGCGATATAGGGGAAGCTATAAGAGCTGAGCAAAAGCACAGCAATAGAGGGGAAGCTATGGGAGGTGCTCCAAAACACGGCGGCACAGGGGAAGGTATGACAGGTGCGCGAGAAAACAGCGTTATTGGGGAAACAATGGGAGGTGCACGAAAATAGCAATATAGAGGAATCTCTGGGAGGTGCGCGAAAACACAGCGATATAGTGGAAACTAACAGAGGTGTGCAAAAACACAACAATATAGGAGAAGCAATGGGAGGTGCGCAAAAACAAAGCGATATAGTGGGTGCTATGAGAGGTGCTCGGAAACAGCAATATAGGAGAAGCTGTGGGAGGTGTGCGAAAACACAGCGATAAAGGGCAACATATGACAGGTGCGCGAAAACACAGCCATATTGCGGAAGTTATGGGAGGTGCGCGAAAACTGGGTGATATAGGGGGAGTTATGAGAGCTGCGCGAAAACGCAGTGATATGGGGAAGCTTTGAGAGGTGTGCGAATGCACGGCGTTATACGTGAAGGTATGAGAGGTGCGCAAAAACACAGCGATATAGGGGAATAAGTGAGAGATGAGCGAAACGCAGCTAAAAAGTGGAAGGTATGAGAAGTGCGCGATAAGATGGTGATATAGGCAAAGATATGAGAGGTGGGCGAATACACAGTGATATAGGGGAAGGTATGATGGGTGCATCAAAACACAGTGATATAGGGGAACCTATAGGAGGTGCGCGAAAACACAGCGTTATTGGGAAACTATGAAAGGTGCACGAAAACACAGCGATGTAGGGGAAGCTCTGGAAGGTGCATGAAAACACGACGATATAGGGGAAGCTATTAGGGCTGAGCGAAAACACAGCGATACAGGAGAAGCTATGGGAGGTGCTCGAAAACACGGCGATAAAGGGGAAGGCATCAGAGATGCGTGAAAACACAACCATATTGGGGAATGTATGGGAGGTGCGGGAAAACACAGCAGTAAGGGGAAGCTATGGGAGGTGTGCAAAACACAGCGATAAAGGGCAACGTATGAGAGGTGCATCAAAACACAGCCATATTGGGGAAGGTATGTGAGGTGCGCGAAAACACAGCGATAGAGGGGAAGCTATGGGAGGCGCTCAAAAACACGCCGATATATGGGAAACTAACAGAGGTGCACGAAAACACAGCAATATAGGGGAACCTATGGGAGGTGTGGGAAAACAGAGTGATATAGAGGAAGTTATGAGAGATGAACAAAAACACAGCGATATAAGGGAAGGTATGAAAAGTGCACGAAAACACAGCGCTGTAGGGGATGCTACGGGAGGTGCGCAAAAACAGGGCGATATAGGAGAAGCTATGGGAAGTGCACGAAAACACTGTGAAAAAGGGGAATATATGAGAGGTGCGGGAAAATACTGCGATATAGGGTAAGTTATGAGAGATGAATAAAAACATAGCTCAAAAGGGGAAGGTATGAAAGGTGTGCGAAAACACCGTGATATGGGGAAGCTATGGGAGGTGTGCAAAATCACAGCCACGTTGGGGAATGTATGGGAGGTGCGGGAAAACACAGCAGTAAGGGGAAGCTATGGGAGGTGTGCGAAACACAGCGATAAAGGGCAACGTATGAGAGGTGCATCAAAACACAGCCATATTGGGGAAGTTATGGGAGGTGAGCGAAAACACAACGATAGAGGGGTAGCTATGAGAGCAGAGCGATAACACGGCGATACAGGAGAAGGTACCGGAGGTGCGCGAAAACAGGATGATATAGGGGAAGTTATGACAGCTGCGCGAAAACACAGCGATATGGGGAAGCCTTGAGGGGTGTGCGAACGCACGGTGATATACGTGAAGGTATGAGAGGTGCGCAAAAACACAGCGATATAGGGAAAGCTACGGGAGGTGCGCGAAAACACAGCGTTATTGGGAACCTATGGGAGGTGCACGAAAACTCAGCGATATTGGGGAAGCTCTGGGAGGTGCGTGAAAACTCAACGATATAGGGGAAGCTATAAGATCTGAGCGAAAACACAGCAATAGAGGGGAAGCTATGGGAGGTATTCGAAATCACGGTGATACAAGGGAAGGTATGAGAGGCGTGCGAAAACACAGCCATATTGGGGAATGTATGGGAGGTGCGGGAAAACACAGCAGTAAGGGGAAGCTATGGGAGGTGTGCGAAAACACGGCGATAAAGGGCAACGTATGAGAGGTGCGCGAAAACACAGCGATAGAGGGGAATGTACGAGAGATGAGCGAAAACACAGCTGAAAAGTGGAAGTTATGAGAGGTGCGTCAAAATACAACCATATTCGGGAATGTGTGGGAGGTCCGCGAAAAGACAGCAGTAAGGGGAAGCTATGGGAAGTGTGCCAAAACACGGCGATCAAGGGCAACGTATGAGAGGTGCACGAAAACACAGCCATATTGCGGAAGGTATGTGAGGTGCACGAAAACACGGCGATAGTGGGGAAGGTATGAGAGGTGCGCGAAAGCTCGGCAATACAGGGGAAGGAATCGGAGGTGCACGAAAACAGGATGATATAGGGGAAGTTATGAGAGCTGTGCGAAAACACAGTGATCTGGGGAAGCCTTGAGAGGTGTGCGAACGCACGGCGATATACGTGATGGTATGAGAGGTGTGGGAAAACACGGCGATATAGGGGAATGTGTGAGAGATGAGCGAAACGCAGCTAAAAAGTGGAAGGTATGAGAAGTGCGCGATAACACGGTGATATAGGCAAAGATATGAGAGGTGCGGGAAAACAGAGCAGTAAGGGGAAGCTATGGGAAGTGTGCGAAAACATGGTGATAAAGGGCAACGTATGAGAGGTGCACGAAAACACAGCCATATTGGGGAAGATATGAGAGGTGCACTAAAACACAGCAATATAGGGGAAGGTATGAGAGGTCTGCGAAAACACGGCGATAAAGGGCGATGTATGAGAGGTGCACGAAAACGCAGCCATATTGGGGAAGGTATGTGAGGTGCGCGAATGAAGGGTGATACAGGGGAAGGTATGAGAAGTGTCCGAAAACACAGCCATATTGCGGAAACAATGGGAGGTGCACGAAAACACAGCGATATAGGAGAAGCTCTGAGAGGTGCGCGAAAACACGGCGATATAGGGGAAGCTATAAGAGCTGAGCAAAAGCACTGCAATAGAGGGGAAACTATGGGAGGTGCTCCAAAACACGGCGATACAGGGGAAGGTATGAGAGGTGCACGAGAAAACAGCGTTATTGGGGAAACAATGGGAGGTGCACGAAAACAGCGATATAGGGGAAGCTATGGGAGGTGTGTGAAAACACAGCGACATAGGGGAAGCTATGGGAGGTGTGCGAAAACGCAGCGATACAGGGGAAGGTATGAGAGGTGCGGGAAAACACTGCGATATAGGGGAAGTTATGAGAGATGAGCGAAAACACAGCTAAAAAGGGGAAGGTATTAGAGGTGCACGACAACATGGTGATATAGGGGAAGCTATGAGAGGGGAGCAAAAACTCAGCGATATAAGGGAAGGTTTGAAAAGTGCACGAAAACACAGCGCTATATGAGATGCTATGGGAGGTGCGCAAAAACAGGGCGATATAGGAGAAACTATGGGAGGTGCACGAAAACACTGAAAAAGGGGAATATATGAGAGGTGCGGGAAAATACTGCGATATAGGGTAAGTTATGAGAGATGAGTGAAAACACAGCTCAAAAGGGGAAGTTATGAGAGATACACGAATACACAGAGATATAGGGGAAACTATGCGAGGTGCGAGGAAACAGAGCGATATAGGGGAAGCTATTGGAGGTGTGCAAAAACACAGCGATACAGGGGAAGGTATGAGAGGTGCATCATAACACAGCAATATAGGAGAATCTGTGAGAGGTGCGCGAAAACAGAGCCTTATATGGGAATGTATGAGAGGTGTACGAAAACACAGCAATATAGGGGAAGCTATGGGAGGTGCACGAAAACTCTGCGTAAAAGGGGAATGTATGAGAAGTGCGCGAAAACACAGCGATATAGGAGAAGCTATGGGAGGTGCGAGAAAACATAGTGATATAGGGGGAGGTATGAGAGGTGCGCAAAAACACGCCGATGTAGGGAAATGTATGAGAGGTGCGGAAAAACATTGCGATGTAGGGGAATTTATGAGGGATGAGCGAATACACAGCTAAAAAGGGGAAGGTATGAGAGGTGCGCGAAAACACGGCGATATAGGGGAATCTATGGGAGGTGCGCGAAAACACGATGATATGGGGAAGTTATGAGAGTTGCGCAAAAACACAGTGACATGGGGAAGCTATGGGAGGTGCGAGAAAACAGAGCGATATAGGGGAAGTTATTGGAGGTGTGCAAAAGCACAACGATACAGGGGAAGGTATGAGAGGTGCATCAAAACACTGCAATATAGGGGAAGCTATGGGAGGTGCGTGAAAACACAGCAATATTGGGGAATGTATTGGAGGTGCCCGAAAACACAGCAAAATAGAGGAAGGTATGAGAGGTGCTCGAAAACACGCCGATGTAGGGGAATGTATGAGAGGTGCGCGAAAACACGGCGATACAGGGGAAGATATGAGAAGTGCATCAAAACACAGCGATATAGGGGAAGCTGTGGGAGGTGTGTGAAAACACAGTGATAAAGGGCAACATATGAGAGGTGGGCGAAAACACAGCCATATTGGGGATGTTATGGGAGGTGCGTGAAATCACAGCGATAGAGGGGAAGTTATTGGAGGTGTGCAAAAGCACAACGATACAGGGGAAGGTATGAGAGGTGCATCAAAACACTGCAATATAGGGGAAGCTATGGGAGGTGCGTGAAAACACAGCAATATTGGGGAATGTATTGGAGGTGCCCGAAAACACAGCAAAATAGAGGAAGGTATGAGAGGTGCTCGAAAACACGCCGATGTAGGGGAATGTATGAGAGGTGCGCGAAAACACGGCGATACTGGGGAAGATATGAGAAGTGCATCAAAACACAGCGATAGAGGGGAAGCTGTGGGAGGTGTGTGAAAACACAGTGATAAAGGGCAACATATGAGAGGTGGGCGAAAACACAGCCATATTGGGGATGTTATGGGAGGTGCGCGAAATCACAGCGATAGAGGGGAAGTTATTGGAGGTGTGCAAAAGCACAACGATACAGGGGAAGGTATGAGAGGTGCATCAAAACACTGCAATATAGGGGAAGCTATGGGAGGTGCGTGAAAACACAGCAATATTGGGGAATGTATTGGAGGTGCCCGAAAACACAGCAAAATAGAGGAAGGTATGAGAGGTGCTCGAAAAAACGCCGATGTAGGGGAATGTATGAGAGGTGCGCGAAAACACGGCGATACAGGGGAAGATATGAGAAGTGCATCAAAACACAGCGATATAGGGGAAGGTATGAGAGATGTGCGAGAAAAGTGTTATTGGGGAATCTATGGGAGGTGCACGAAAACACGGCGATATAGGGGAAGGAAAGAGAGGTGCATGAAAAAACAATGATATAGGGGAATCTATAAGAACTGAGTGAAAACACAGCGATATAGGGGATGGTATGAGAGGTGTCCACAAACACATTGATATTTGGGAAGCTATGGGAGGTGCGGGAAAACACAGCGATATCGGGGAAGCTATGAGAGGTGCGCAAAAGCACAGCGATACAGGGTAAGTTATGAGAGGTGCACGAAAACACAGCAATATAGGGGAAGCTGAGGGGGGTGCGCAAAAACATGGGGACATAGGGGAAGGTATGAGAGGTGTGCAAAAACATGGCGATATACGTGAAGCTGTGGAAGGAACATGAAAACACAGCAATATACAGGAAGCTATTGGAGGTGTCCGAAAACACTGCGCTACAAGGGAAGGTATGAGATGTGTGTGAAAACAGAGCCATATTTTGAAAAGTATGGGAGGTACGCGAAAACACAGCACTATAGGGGAATGTATGTGAGGTGCGTGAAAACACAGTGATGTAGGGGAAGCTGTGGGAGCTGCGCGAAAAAACAGCGATATCGGGGAAGGTATGGGAGATGCGCAACAACACAGCGCTATTGGGGAAGGTTATGAGAGGTGCACGAAAACACGGCGATATAGGGAAAGCTATGAGAGGGGAGCAAGAACTCAGCGATATAAGGGAAGGTATGAAAGGTGCATCAAAACACAGGGATATGGGGGAAGCTTAGGGAGGTGTGTGAAAACACGATGATATAGGGGAAGCTATAAGAACTAAGCGAAAACACAGCGATAGAGGGGAAGCTATGGGAGGTGCTCGAAAACACAGTGATACAGGGGAAGGTATGAGAGGTGCGCGAAAACACAGCCATATTGGGGAATGTATGGGAGGTTCAGGAAAACACAGCAGTAAGGGGAATCTATGGGAGGTGTGTGAAAACACGGCGATAAAGGGCAACGTATGAGAGGTGCGCGAAAACACAGCCATATTGGGGAAGGTATGTGAGGTGTGCGAAAACACAGTGATAGAGGGGAAGCTATGGGAGGTGCTTGAAAACACGGCGATATAGGGGAAGGTATGAGAGGTGCACGAAAGCACGGCGATACAGGGGAAGGTATGAGAGGTGCGCGAAAACACAGCCATATTGGGGAAACTATGGGAGGTGCACAAAAACACGGCTATATGGGGGAAACTATGAGAGATGCTCAAAAACAGCGATTGAGGAGAAGCTATGAGAGATGCACGGAAACATCGCCATATAGGGGCAGCCATGGGAGGTGCACAAAAACACAGCAATATTGGTGAAGGTACTGGAGATGCCCGAAAACACAGCGAGAAAGGGGAATGTATGAGAGGTGCGGAAAAAACATTGCGATATAGGGGAAGTTATGAGAGATGAGCGAAAACACAGCTAAAAAGGAGAAGGTATGAGAGCTGCGCGAAAACACAGCGATATGGGCGAAGCTATGGGAGGTGTGCGAAAACACAACGATACAGTGGAAGGTATGAGAGGTGCGCAAAAGCACAGCCATATTGGGGAAGGTATGGGAGGTGCATGAAAACACGGCTATATAGGGGAAGTTATGAGAGGTGCTCAAAAACAGCGATTGAGGAGAAGCTATGAGAGATGCACAGAAACATCGCCATATAGGGGCAGCCATGGGAGGTGCACAAAAAAACAGCAATATTGGTGAAGGTACTGGAGGTGCCCGAAAACACAGCGAGATAGGGGAATGTATGAGAGGTGCGGAAAAAACATTGCGATATAGGGGAAGTTATGAGAGATGAGCAAAAACAGCTAAAAAGGAGAAGGTATGAGAGGTGTGTGAAAACACGGCGATATAGGGGAAGCTATGGGAGGTGCCCGAAAAGACGATGATATGGGGAAGATATGGGAGGTGCGCGAAAACATGGCGATATAGGGGAAGTTATCAGAGCTGCGCGAAAACACAGTGATATGGGGAAGCTATGAGGGGTGTGAGAAAACAGAACGATATAGGGGAAGCTATGGGAGGTGCGCGAAAACATGGCGATATAGAGGAGGCTATTGGAGGTGCGCGGCAGCATGGCGATACAGAGGAATGTAAGAGAGATGAGCGAAAACACAGGTGAAAAGTGGAAGGTATGAGAGGTGCACGAGAACATGGCGATATAGGGCAAGGTATGATAGGTGCATCAAAACACAACGATATAGGTGAAGCTATGGGAGGTTCGAGGAAATAGAGCGATATAGGGGAAGCTATTGGAGGTGTGCAAAAACACAGCGATACAGGGGAAGGTATTAGAGGTGCATCAAAACACAGCAATATAGGGGAATCTGTGCGAGGTGTGTGAAAACAGAACCATATATGGGAAGGTATTAGAGGTGTACGAAAACACTGCGAAAAAGGGGAATGTATGAGAGGTGCGCGAAAACGCTGCGATATAGGGGAAGTTATGGAAGGTGCACAAAAACACGGTGAAAAAGGGGAATATATGAGAGGTGCGGGAAAACACTGCGATATAGGGGAAGCAATGAGAGGGGAGCGAAAACTCAGCGATATAGGGGAAGGTATGAGAGGTGCACGAAAACACAGCGATATAGAGGAAGGTATGAGAGGTGCTCGAAAACACAGCGATACAGGGGAGACTAACAGAGGTGCTCAAAAACACAGCAATATAGGGGAAGCTATGGGAGGTGCGAGAAAACAGAGCGAAATATGGGAAGCCATGGGAGGTACGAGAAAATAGAGCGATATAGAGGGAAGCTATTGGAGGTGTGCAAAAACACAGCGATACAGGGGAAGGTATTAGAGATTCATCAAAACACAGCAATATAGGGGAATCTGTGAGAGGTGTGCGAAAACAGAGCCATATATGGGAAGGTATTAGAGGTGTACGAAAACACTGCGATACGGGAAAGCTATGGGAGGTGCATGAAAACACTGCGATAAAGAGGAATGTATGAGAGGTGCGTGAAAACACTGCGATATAGGGGAAGTTATGAGCTATCAGCAAAAGAACAGCTAAAAAGGGGAAGTTATGAGAAGTGCACGAAAACACAGCGATATTGGGGAAGCTATGGGAGGTGCGAGAAAACATAGCGATATAAGGGAAAGTATGAGAGGTGCGCGAAAACACAGCAATATAGGGAATGTATTGGAGGTGCCCGAAAACACAGCGATATAGAGGAAAGTATGAGAGGTGCTCGAAAACACGCCAATGTAGGGGAATGTACGAGCGGTGCGTGAAAACACGGTGATATAGCAGAAGGTATGAGAAGTGCATCAAAACACAGCGATATAGGGGAAGCTATGGGAGGTGCGAGAAAACAAGGCAATATAGGGGAAGGGATGAGAGGTGCTCAGAAACAGCAATATAGGGGAAGCTGTGGGAGGTGTGCGAAAACACAGGTGGGCGAAAACACAGCGATAGAGGGGAAGCTATGTGAGGTGCTCAAAAACACGGCAATGTAGGAGAAGGTATGAGAGGTGCGCGAAAACACGGCTATACAGGGGAAGGTATGAGCGATGTACGAAAAAACAGCGTTATTGGGGAATCTATGGGAGGTGCACAAAAACACGGCGATATAGAGGAAGCTCTGGGAGTTTCGCAAAAACACAACCATATTTTGGAAGGTATGGGAGGTGTGCGAAAACACAGCGATACGGGGAAGGTATGGGAGGTGTGCAAATACACGGCGATATAGGGGAAGTTATGAGAGGGGTGCGAAAACAGTGATATGGGTAAGCTATGAGTGGTGTGCGAACACAGTGATATGCGTGAAGGTACGAGAGTTGTGCGAAAACACGGCGATACAGGGGAAGGTATGAGAAGTGTCCGAAAACACAGCCATATTGGGGAAACAATGGGAGGTGCACGAAAACACAGCGATATAGGGGAAGCTCTGAGAGGTGCGCGGAAACACGGCGATATAGGGGAAGCTATAAGAGCTGAGCAAAAGCACTGCAATAGAGGGGAAACTATGGGAGGTGCTCCAAAACACGGCGATACAGGGGAAGGTATGAGAGGTGCACGAGAAAACAGCGTTATTGGGGAAACAATGGGAGGTGCACAAAAACAGCGATATAGGGGAAGCTATGGGAGGTGTGCGAAAACACGGCTATATAGGGGAAGCTATGGGAGGTGTGCGAAAACGCAGCGATACAGGGGAAGGTATGAGAGGTGCGGGAAAACACTGCGATATAGGGGAAGTTATGAGAGATGAGCGAAAACACAGCTAAAAAGGGGAAGGTATTAGAGGTGCACGACAACATGGTGATATAGGGGAAGCTATGCGAGGGGAGCAAAAACTCAGCGATATAAGGGAAGGTTTGAAAAGTGCACGAAAACACAGCGCTATATGAGATGCTACGGGCGATGCGCAAAAACAGGGCGATATAGGAGAAACTATGGGAGGTGCACGAAAACACTGAAAAAGGGGAATATATGAGAGGTGCGGGAAAATACTGCGATATAGGGTAAGTTATGAGAGATGAGTGAAAACACAGCTCAAAAGGGGAAGTTATGAGAGATACACGAATACACAGAGATATAGGGGATACTATGCGAGGTGCGAGGAAACAGAGCGATATAGGGGAAGCTATTGGAGGTGTGCAAAAACACAGCGATACAGGGGAAGGTATGAGAGGTGCATCATAACACAGCAATATAGGAGAATCTGTGAGAGGTGTGCGAAAACAGAGCCTTATATGGGAATGTATGAGAGGTGTACGAAAACACAGCAATATAGGGGAAGCTATGGGAGGTGCACGAAAACACTGCGTAAAAGGGGAATGTATGAGAAGTGCGCAAAAACACAGCGATATAGGGGAAGCTATGGGAGGTGCGAGAAAACATAGTGATATAGGGGAAGGTATGAGAGGTGCGCAAAAACACGCCGATGTAGGGAAATGTATGAGAGGTGCGGAAAAACATTGCGATGTAGGGGAATTTATGAGGGATGAGCAAATACACAGTTAAAAAGGGGAAGGTATGAGAGGTGCGCGAAAACACGGCGATATAGGGGAATCTATGGGAGGTGCGCGAAAACACGATGATATGGGGAAGTTATGAGAGTTGCGCAAAAACACAGTGACATGGGGAAGCTATGGGAGGTGCGAGAAAACAGAGCGATATAGGGGAAGTTATTGGAGGTGTGCAAAAGCACAACGATACAGGGGAAGGTATGAGAGGTGCATCAAAACACTGCAATATAGGGGAAGCTATGGGAGGTGCGTGAAAACACAGCAATATTGGGGAATGTATTGGAGGTGCTCGAAAACACAGCAAAATAGAGGAAGGTATGAGAGGTGCGCGAAAACACGGCGATACAGGGGAAGATATGAGAAGTGCATCAAAACACAGCGATATAGGGGAAGCTGTGGGAGGTGTGCGAAAACACAGTGATAAAGGGCAACATATGAGAGGTGGGCGAAAGCACAGCCATATTGGGGATGTTATGGGAGGTGCGCGAAAACACAGCGATAGAGGGGAAGTTATTGGAGGTGTGCAAAAGCACAACGATACAGGGGAAGGTATGAGAGATGTGCGAGAAAAGTGTTATTGGGGAATCTATGGGAGGTGCACGAAAACACGGCGATATAGGAGAAGGAAAGAGAGGTGCATGAAAAAACAGTGATATAGGGGAATCTATAAGAACTGAGTGAAAACACAGAGATATAGGGGAAGCTATAAGAGCTGAGAGAAAACACAGCGATATAGGGGATGGTATGAGAGGTGTGCACAAACACATTGATATTTGGGAAGCTATGGGAGGTGCGGGAAAACACAGCGATATCGGGGAAGCTATGAGAGGTGCGCAAAAGCACAGCGATACAGGGTAAGTTATGAGAGGTGCACGAAAACACAGCAATATAGGGGAAGCTGAGGGAGGTGCGCAAAATCATGGGGACATAGGGGAAGGTATGAGAGGTGTGCAAAAACATGGCGATATACGTGAAGCTGTGGAAGGAACATGAAAACACAGCAATATACAGGATGCTATTGGAGGTGTCCGAAAACACTGCGCTACAAGGGAAGGTATGAGATGTGTGTGAAAACAGAGCCATATTTTGAAAGGTATGGGAGGTGCGCGAAAACACAGCGCTATAGGGGAATGTATGAGAAGTGCGCGAAAACACAGTGATGTAGGGGAAGCTGTGGGAGCTGCGCGAAAAAACAGCGATATCGGGGAAGGTATGGGAGATGCGCAACAACACAGCGCTATTGGGGAAGATATGAGAGGTGAGCGAAAACATGCCCATTTAGGGGAATGTATGAGAGGTGCATGAAAACACAGCGATATAGGGGAAGCTATGGGAAGAGTGGAAAAACACGGCAATATAGGGGAAGGTACGAGAGGTGCGCGAAAACAGCAATTTAGGGGAAGCTATGGGAGGTGCGCGAAAACACAGCAATATTGAGGAAGGTACGAGAGGTGCTCGAAAACATGGCTATGTACGGGAATGTATGAGAGGTGCGCAGAAACATGGCAATATAGGGAAATGTATGAGAGGATCGTGAAAACACAGCGATATAGGGGAAGCTATGGGAGGTGCGCGAATGTACGGCGATATAGGAGACGTTACGAGAGGGGCGCGAAAACACAGTGATATGGGGAAGCTATGAGTGGTGTGTGAACACACGGCCATACAGGGGAACGGATGATAGGTGTGCGAAAAAACAGCGATATAGGGGAAGCTCTGGGAGGTGCGCGAAAACATGGCGATATAGGGGAAGCTATAAGAGTTGAGTGAAAACACAGCGATAGAGGGGAAGTTATGGGAGGTGCGTGAAAACACGGCGATATAGGGGAAGGTATGAGAGGTGCGTGAAAACACAACCATATTTGGGAATGTATGGGAGGTCCGCGAAAACACAGCAGTAAGGGAAAGCTATGGGAGGTACATCAAAACACAGCGATATAGGGCAAGCTATGGGAGGTGTGCGAAAACGCAGCGATACATGGTAAGTTATGAGGGGTGCGCAAAAGCGCAGCCTTTATAGGGAAGGAATGGGAGGTGCACGAAAACACGGCGATTTGGGGGAAGCTATGAGAGGTGCTCGAAAACAGCAATTTAGGGGCAGCTATGGGAGGTGCGCGAAAACACAGCAATATTGGTGAAGGTATTGGAGGTGCCCGAAAACACAGCGAGAAAGGGGAATATATGAGAGGTGCGGAAAAACATTGCGATATAGGGGAAGTAATGAGAGATGAGCGAAAACACAGCTAAAAAGGGGAAGGTATGAGAGGTGCACGAAAACACGGTGATATAGGGAAAGCTATGAGAGGGGAGCAAAAACTCAGCGATATAAGGGAAGGTATGAAAAGTGCACGAAAACACAGCGCTACAGGGGAAGCTTTGGGAGGTGCGCGAAAACAGGACGATATTGAAGAAGCTATGGGAGGTGCACGGAAACACGGTGAAAAAGGGGAATATATGAGAGGTGCAGGAAAACACTGCGACATAGGGTAAGTTATGAGAGGGGAGCGAAAACACAGCTCAAAAGGGGAAGGTATGAGAGGTGCACGAAAACATGGCGACATAGGGGAAGCTATGGGAGGTGCGCGAAAACACGATATAGGGGAAGCTATGGGAGGTGCGAGAAAACAGCAGTATAGGGGAAACTGTGGGAGCTGCCCGAAAACACAGCGATATAGGGGAAGGTATGATAGGTGCATCAAAACACAGCGATATAAGGGAAGCTATGGGAGGTGCACAAAAACACAGCGATATAGTGGAAACTAACAGAGGTGTGCAAAAACACAACAATATAGGGGAGGCTATGGGAGGTGCGTGAAAACACGGCGATATAGGGGAAGCTATAAGAGCTGAACGATAACACAGCGATACAGGGGAAGCTATGGGAGGTGCTCAAAAACACGCCCATACAGGGGAAGTTATGAGAGGTGCACAAAAACACAGCCATATTGGAGAATGTATGGGAGGTGCGGGAAAACACAGCAGTAAGGGGAAGCTATTGGAGGTCCGCGAAAACACAGCAGTATGGGGAAGCTATGGGAGGTGTACAAAAACACGGCGATACAGGGGAAGGTTTGAGAGGTGCGCGAAAAAACAGCGTTATTGAGGAAACAATGGGATGTGCACGAAAACAGCGATATAGGGGAAGCTCTGAGAGTTGCGCGAAAACACAGTGATATGGGGAAGCTATGGGAGGTGCGAGAAAACAGAGCGATATAGGGGAAGTTATTGGAGGTGTGCAAAAACACAGCGATACAGGGGAAGCTATGGGAGGTGCGTGAAAACACGGCAATATTGGGGAATGTATTGGAGGTGCCCGAAAACACGGCGATACAGGGGAAGATATGAGAAGTGCATCAAAACACAGCGATACAGGGGAAGCTGTGGGAGGTGTGTGAAAACACAGTGATAAAGGGCAACATATGAGAGGTGGGCGAAAACACAGCCATATTGGGGATGTTATGGGAGGTGCGCGAAATCACAGCGATAGAGGGGAAGCTATGCGAGGTGATTGAAAACACGGCGATACAGGGGAAGGTATGAGAGATGCGCGAGAAAAGTGTTATTGGGGAATCTACGGGAGGTGCACGAAAACACGGCGATATAGGGGAAGGAAAGAGAGGTGCATGAAAAAACAGTGATATAGGGGAATCTATAAGAACTGAGTGAAAACACAGAGATATAGGGGAAGCTATAAGAGCTGAGCGAAAACACAGCGATATAGTGGATGGTATGAGAGGTGTGCACAAACACATTGATATTTGGGAAGCTATGGGAGGTGCGGGAAAACACAGCGATATCGGGGAAGCTATGAGAGGTGCGCAAAAGCACAGCGATACAGGGTAAGCTATGAGAGGTGCGCGAAAACACAGCAATATTGGTGAAGGTATTGGAGGCGCCCGAAAACACAGTGAGAAAGCAGAATGTATGAGAGGTGTGGAAAAACATTACGATATAGGGGAAGTTATGAGAGATGCGCAAAAACACAGCTAAAAAGGGGAAGGTATGAGAGGTGTGCGAAAACACGGCGATATAGGGAAAGCTATGAGAGGGGAGCAAGAACTCAGCGATATAAGGGAAGGTATGAAAGGTGCATCAAAACACAGGGATATGGGGGAAGCTCAGAGAGGTGTGTGAAAACACGATGATATAGGGGAAGCTATAAGAACTAAGCGAAAACACAGCGATAGAGGGGAAGCTATGGGAGGTGCTCGAAAACACAGTGATACAGGGGAAGGTATGAGAGGTGCACGAAAACACAGCCATATTGGGGAATGTATGGGAGGTTCGGGAAAACACAGCAGTAAGGGGAATCTCTGGGAGGTGTGTGAAAACACGGCGATAAAGGGCAACGTATGAGAGGTGCGCGAAAACACAGCCATATTGGGGAAGGTATGTGAGGTGTGCGAAAACACAGCGATAGAGGGGAAGCTATGGGAGGTGCTTGAAAACACGGCGATATAGGGGAAGGTATGAGAGGTGCACGAAAGCACGGCGATACGGGGAAGGTATGAGAGGTGCGCGAAAACACAGCCATATTGGGGAAACTATGGGAGGTGCACGAAAACACAGCGATATAGGGAAAGCTCTGGGAGGTGCGCAAAAACACGGCTATATGGGGTAAACTATGAGAGGTGCTCAAAAACAGCGATTGAGGAGAAGCTATGAGAGATGCACGGAAACACCGCCATATAGGGGCAGCCATGGGAGGTGCACAAAAACACAGCAATATTGGTGAAGGTACTGGAGGTGCCCGAAAACACAGCGAGAAAGGGGAATGTATGAGAGGTGCGGAAAAAACATTGCGATATAGGGGAAGTTATGAGAGATGAGCGAAAACACAGCTAAAAAGGAGAAGGTATGAGAGCTGCGCGAAAACACAGCGATATGGGCGAAGCTATGGGAGGTGTGCGAAAACGCAACGATACAGTGGAAGGTATGAGAGGTGCGCAAAAGCACAGCCATATTGGGGAAGGTATGGGAGGTGCATGAAAACACGGCTATATAGGGGAAGTCATGAGAGGTGCTCAAAAACAGCGATTGAGGAGAAGCTATGAGAGATGCACAGAAACATCGCCATATAGGGGCAGCCATGGGAGGTGCGCGAAAACACGGCAATATTGTTGTAGGTATTGGAGGTACCCGAAAACACAGCGAGATAGGGGAATGTATGAGAGGTGCGGAAAAAACATTGCGATATAGGGGAAGTTATGAGAGATGAGCAAAAACAGCTATAAAGGAGAAGGTATGAGAGGTGCGTGAAAACACGGCGATATAGGGGAAGCTATGGGAGGTGCCCGAAAACATGGCGATATAGGGGAAGTTATCAGAGCTGCGCGAAAACACAGCCATATTGGGGAAGCTATGAGAGGTGTGAGAAAACAGAGCGATATAGGGGAAGCTATGGGAGGTGCGCGAAAAGACAATGATATGGGGAAGTTATGGGAGGTGCGTGAAAACATGGCGATACAGAGGAGGCTATTGGAGGTGCGCGGCAGCACGGCGATACAGAGGAATGTAAGAGAGATGAGTGAAAACACAGGTGAAAAGTGGAAGGTATGAGAGGTGCACGAGAACATGGCGATATAGGGCAAGGTATGATAGGTACATCAAAACACAGCGATATAGGGGAAGCTATGGGAGGTTCGAGGAAATAGAGCGATATAGGGGAAGCTATTGGAGGTGTGCAAAAACACAGCGATACAGGGGAAGGTATTAGCGGTGCATCAAAACACAGCAATATAGGGGAATCTGTGCGAGGTGCGCGAAAACAGAGCCATATATGGGAAGGTATTAGAGGTGTACGAAAACACTGCGAAAAAGGGGAATGTATGAGAGGTGCGCGAAAACACTGCGATATAGGGGAAGCTATGGAAGGTGCACAAAAACACGGTGAAAAAGGGGAATATATGAGAGGTGCGGGAAAACACTGCGATATAGGGGAAGCTATGAGAGGGGAGCGAAAACACAGCTCAAAAGGGGAAGGTATGAGAGGTGCACGAAAACATGGCGACATAGGGGAAGCTATGGGAGGTGCACGAAAACACGATATAGGGGAAGCTATGGGAGGTGCGAGAAAACAGCAGTATAGGGGAAACTGTGGGAGCTGCCCGAAAACACAGCGATATAGGGGAAGGTATGATAGGTGCATCAAAACACAGCGATATAAGGGAAGCTATGGGAGGTGCACAAAAACACAGCGATATAGTGGAAACTAACAGAGGTGTGCAAAAACACAACAATATAGGGGAGGCTATGGGAGGTGCGTGAAAACACGGCGATATAGGGGAAGCTATAAGAGCTGAACGATAACACAGCGATACAGGGGAAGCTATGGGAGGTGCTCAAAAACACGCCCATACAGGGGAAGTTATGAGAGGTGCACAAAAACACAGCCATATTGGAGAATGTATGGGAGGTGCGGGAAAACACAGCAGTAAGGGGAAGCTATTGGAGGTCCGCGAAAACACAGCAGTATGGGGAAGCTATGGGAGGTGTACAAAAACACGGCGATACAGGGGAAGGTTTGAGAGGTGCGCGAAAAAACAGCGTTATTGAGGAAACAATGGGATGTGCACGAAAACAGCGATATAGGGGAAGCTCTGAGAGTTGCGCGAAAACACAGTGATATGGGGAAGCTATGGGAGGTGCGAGAAAACAGAGCGATATAGGGGAAGTTATTGGAGGTGTGCAAAAACACAGCGATACAGGGGAAGCTATGGGAGGTGCGTGAAAACACGGCAATATTGGGGAATGTATTGGAGGTGCCCGAAAACACGGCGATACAGGGGAAGATATGAGAAGTGCATCAAAACACAGCGATACAGGGGAAGCTGTGGGAGGTGTGTGAAAACACAGTGATAAAGGGCAACATATGAGAGGTGGGCGAAAACACAGCCATATTGGGGATGTTATGGGAGGTGCGCGAAATCACAGCGATAGAGGGGAAGCTATGCGAGGTGATTGAAAACACGGCGATACAGGGGAAGGTATGAGAGATGCGCGAGAAAAGTGTTATTGGGGAATCTACGGGAGGTGCACGAAAACACGGCGATATAGGGGAAGGAAAGAGAGGTGCATGAAAAAACAGTGATATAGGGGAATCTATAAGAACTGAGTGAAAACACAGAGATATAGGGGAAGCTATAAGAGCTGAGCGAAAACACAGCGATATAGTGGATGGTATGAGAGGTGTGCACAAACACATTGATATTTGGGAAGCTATGGGAGGTGCGGGAAAACACAGCGATATCGGGGAAGCTATGAGAGGTGCGCAAAAGCACAGCGATACAGGGTAAGCTATGAGAGGTGCGCGAAAACACAGCAATATTGGTGAAGGTATTGGAGGCGCCCGAAAACACAGTGAGAAAGCAGAATGTATGAGAGGTGTGGAAAAACATTGCGATATAGGGGAAGTTATGAGAGATGCGCAAAAACACAGCTAAAAAGGGGAAGGTATGAGAGGTGTGCGAAAACACGGCGATATAGGGAAAGCTATGAGAGGGGAGCAAGAACTCAGCGATATAAGGGAAGGTATGAAAGGTGCATCAAAACACAGGGATATGGGGGAAGCTCAGAGAGGTGTGTGAAAACACGATGATATAGGGGAAGCTATAAGAACTAAGCGAAAACACAGCGATAGAGGGGAAGCTATGGGAGGTGCTCGAAAACACAGTGATACAGGGGAAGGTATGAGAGGTGCACGAAAACACAGCCATATTGGGGAATGTATGGGAGGTTCGGGAAAACACAGCAGTAAGGGGAATCTCTGGGAGGTGTGTGAAAACACGGCGATAAAGGGCAACGTATGAGAGGTGCGCGAAAACACAGCCATATTGGGGAAGGTATGTGAGGTGTGCGAAAACACAGCGATAGAGGGGAAGCTATGGGAGGTGCTTGAAAACACGGCGATATAGGGGAAGGTATGAGAGGTGCACGAAAGCACGGCGATACGGGGAAGGTATGAGAGGTGCGCGAAAACACAGCCATATTGGGGAAACTATGGGAGGTGCACGAAAACACAGCGATATAGGGAAAGCTCTGGGAGGTGCGCAAAAACATGGCTATATGGGGTAAACTATGAGAGGTGCTCAAAAACAGCGATTGAGGAGAAGCTATGAGAGATGCACGGAAACATCGCCATATAGGGGCAGCCATGGGAGGTGCACAAAAACACAGCAATATTGGTGAAGGTACTGGAGGTGCCCGAAAACACAGCGAGAAAGGGGAATGTATGAGAGGTGCGGAAAAAACATTGCGATATAGGGGAAGTTATGAGAGATGAGCAAAAACAGCTATAAAGGAGAAGGTATGAGAGGTGTGTGAAAACACGGCGATATAGGGGAAGCTATGGGAGGTGCCCGAAAACATGGCGATATAGGGGAAGTTATCAGAGCTGCGCGAAAACACAGCCATATTGGGGAAGCTATGAGAGGTGTGAGAAAACAGAGCGATATAGGGGAAGCTATGGGAGGTGCGCGAAAAGACAATGATATGGGGAAGTTATGGGAGGTGCGTGAAAACATGGCGATACAGAGGAGGCTATTGGAGGTGCGCGGCAGCACGGCGATACAGAGGAATGTAAGAGAGATGAGTGAAAACACAGGTGAAAAGTGGAAGGTATGAGAGGTGCACGAGAACATGGCGATATAGGGCAAGGTATGATAGGTACATCAAAACACAGCGATATAGGGGAAGCTATGGGAGGTTCGAGGAAATAGAGCGATATAGGGGAAGCTATTGGAGGTGTGCAAAAACACAGCGATACAGGGGAAGGTATTAGCGGTGCATCAAAACACAGCAATATAGGGGAATCTGTGCGAGGTGCGCGAAAACAGAGCCATATATGGGAAGGTATTAGAGGTGTACGAAAACACTGCGAAAAAGGGGAATGTATGAGAGGTGCGCGAAAACACTGCGATATAGGGGAAGCTATGGAAGGTGCACAAAAACACGGTGAAAAAGGGGAATATATGAGAGGTGCGTGAAAACACAGCGATATAGGGGAAGCTATGAGAGGGGAGCGAAAACTCAGCGATATAGGGGAAGGTATGAGAGGTGCATGAAAACACAGCGATATAGAGGAAGGTATGAGAGATGCTTGAAAACACAGCGATACAGGGGAGACTAACAGAGGTGCGCAAAAACACAGCAATATAGGGGAAGCTATGGGAGGTGCGAGAAAACAGAGCGAAATATGGGAAGCCATGGGAGGTACGAGAAAATAGAGCGATATAGAGGGACGCTATTGGAGGTGTACAAAAACACAGCGATACAGGGGAAGGTATTAGAGATTCATCAAAACACAGCAATATAGGGGAATCTGTGAGAGGTGTGCGAAAACAGAGCCATATATGGGAAGGTATTAGAGGTGTACGAAAACACTGCGATATGGGAAAGCTATGGGAGGTGCATGAAAACACTGCGATAAAGAGGAATGTATGAGAGGTGCGTGAAAACACTGCGATATAGGGGAAGTTATGAGCGATCAGCAAAAAAACAGCTAAAAAGGGGAAGTTATGAGAAGTGCACGACAACACAGCGATATTGGGGAAGCTATGGGAGGTGCGAGAAAACATAGCGATATAAGGGAAAGTATGAGAGGTGCGCGAAAACACAGCAATATAGGGAATGTATTGGAGGTGCCCGAAAACACAGCGATATAGAGGAAAGTATGAGAGGTGCTCGAAAACACGCCAATGTAGGGGAATGTACGAGCGGTGCATGAAAACATGGTGATATAGCAGAAGGTATGAGAAGTGCATCAAAACTCAGCGATATAGGGGAAGCTGTGGGAGGTGTGCGAAAACACAGGTGGGCGAAAACACAGCGATAGAGGGGAAGCTATGTGAGGTGCTCAAAAACACGGCGATATAGGAGAAAGTATGAGAGGTGCGCGAAAACACGGCTATACAGGGGAAGGTATGAGCGATGTACGAAAAAACAGCGTTATTGGGGAATCTATGGGAGGTGCACAAAAACACGGCGATATAGAGGAAGCTCTGGGAGTTTCGCAAAAACACAACCATATTTTGGAAGGTATGGGAGGTGTGCGAAAACACAGCGATACGGGGAAGGTATGGGAGGTGTGCAAATACACGGCGATATAGGGGAAGTTATGAGAGGGGTGCGAAAACAGTGATATGGGTAAGCTATGAGTGGTGTGCGAACACAGCGATATGCGTGAAGGTACGAGAGTTGTGTGAAAACACGGCAATATAGGGGAAGGTATGAGAGATGAGCGAAAACAGAGCCATATAGGGAAAGTTATGGGAGGTGCACGAAAACACAGCGATAGAGGGGAAGTGATTGGAGATGCTCTAAAACACGGCGATACAGGGAAGGTATGAGAGGTACGCGAAAACACAGCCGTATTGGGGAATGTATAGGAGGTACGCGAAAACACAGCAGTAAGGGGAAGCTCAGGTAGGTGCGCGAATACAGGGTGATACAGGTGAAGGTATGAGAGGTGCGCGAAAACAGCGTTATTGTGGAAACTATGGGAGGTGCATGAAAACACAGCAATATAGGGGAAGGTATGAGAGGTGCCTGAAAACACAGTGATATTTGGGAAGCTATGAGAGGTACGTGAAAACACAGCCATATTGGGGAAGTTATGGGAGGTGCACAAAAACACAGCAATATAGGGGAAGCTATGGGTGGTGCGCGAAAAGATGGCGATATAGGGAAGCTATGAACGGTGCGCGAAAACACAGCCATATTTTGGAAGTTATGCGAGGTGCGCGAAAACACAGCTATAAGTGGAAGGTATGGGAGGTGCGCGAAAACATGGCGATACTGGGGAAGATATGAGAGGTGCGCGAAAACAGCGTTATTTTGGAAACTATGGGAGGTGCATGAAAACACAATGATATACGGGAAAATCTGGCAGGTTCGCGACAACACAGAGATATAGGAGAAGCCATGAGAGGTGCGCGAAAACGCGGTGATATAGGGGAAGCAATGGGAGGTGCGGGAAAACACAGCGAAATGGGGAAGCTATAAGAGGTGCGCGAAAACACAGCGATATATTGGAAGCTATGGGATGTGTGTGAAAACTCAGCGATACAGGGGAAGGTATGAGAGGTGCGCGCAAACACAGCCATATTGGGGAAGGTATGGGAGGTGCACGAAAACACAGCAATATAGGGGAAGCTATGGGCGGTGCGCGAATAGATGGCGATATAGGGTAAGGTATGAGAGGTGCGCACAAACATGGCGATATATGGGAAGCAATGGGAGGTGCGGGAAAATACAGTGACATACGGAAAGCTATGAGAGTTGTGCGAAAACAAAGTGTTATTGTGGAAAATATGGCAGGTGCATGAAAACACAGTGATACAGGGGAAAATCTGGGAGGTTCGCGAAAACACGGCGATATAGGGGAAGCATTGAGAGGTACGCGAAAACGCGGCGATATAAGGGAAGGTATGGGAGGTGCGCGAAAACACAGCTATATAGGGGAAACTATCAGAGGTGTGCAAAAACACAGCGATATAGGGGAATCTCTGAGAGGTGCACAAAAACAGAGCCATTTATGGGAAGGTATGAGAGGTGCGCAAAAACACAGCCATATGGGGGAAGGTATGAGAGGTGCACGAAAACACAGCAATATAGGGGATTCTGTGAGAGGTGTGCGAAAACAGAGCCATATAGGAGAAGGTATGAGAGGTGTATGAAAACGCAGTGATATAGGGGAAGCTATGGGAGGTGTACAAAAACACAGTGATATAGGGGAATGTATGAGAGATGCGCAAAAATACGGCGACATAGGGGAAGGTATGAGATATGAGCGAAAACACAGCTAAAAAGGGGAAGCTATGGCAGGTGCGTGAAAACACAGCCATATAGGGGAAGCTATGGGAGGTGCGCGAAAATACAGTGACATACGGAAAGCTATGAGAGGTGTGCGAAAACAAAGTGTTATTGTGGAAACTATGGCAGGTGCATGAAAACACAATGATATAGGGGAATATCTGGGAGGTTCGCGAAAACATGGCGATATAGGGGAAGCTATGAGAGGTACGCAAAAACGCGGCGATATAGGGGAAGGTATGGGAGGTGCGCGAAAACACAGCGATATAGGGGAAACTAACAGAGGTGTGCAAAAACACAGCAATATAGGGGAAGCTATGGGAGGTGAGAGAAAACAGAGCGATATAGGGGAAGCTATTGGAGGTGTTCAAAAACACAGCGATACAGGGGAAGGTATGAGAGGTGCATCAAAACACAGCAATATAGGGGAATCTCTGAGAGGTGCACGAAAACAGAGCCATATATGGGAAGGTATGAGAGGTGTGCAAAAACACAGCGATATGGGGAAACTAACAGAGGTGCACAAAAACACAGCGATAGAGGGGAAGGTATGGGAGGTGTGCAAAAACACAGCGATACAGGGGAAGGTATGAGAGGTGCACAAAAACACAGCCATATGGGGGAAGGTGTGGGAGGTGTACGAAAACACAGCAATATAGGGGAATCTGTGAGGGGTGAGCGAAAACAGAGCCATATAGGGGAAGGTATGAGAGAGGTACGAAAACACAACGATATAGGGGAAGGTATGAGAGGTGCGCCAAAACACTGCGATATAGGGGAAGGTATGAGAAGTGTAAAAAAACACAGCGATATAGGGGCTATGGGAGGTGTGAGAAAAGATAGAGATATAGGGGAAGGTATGAGATATGAGCGACAACACTGCTAAAAAGTGGAAAGTATGAGAGGTGCGCGAGAACACGGCAATATAGGCAAAGCTAGGAGAGGTGAGCGAAAACAGCGATATGGGGGAATGTATGAGAGGTGCACGAAAACACAGAGAGGTAGGGGAAGCTATGGGAGGTGCACGAAAACACGGCGACATAGGGGACTGTATAAAGGGTGCGGGAAAACACAGCAATATAGGGGAAGTTATGAGAGATGAGCGAAAACACAGCTAAAAAGTGGAAGTTATGGCGGGTGCGTGAAAACACAGCGATATAGGAGAAACTAACAGAGGTGCGCAAAAACACAGTAATATAGTGGAAGCTATGGGAGGTGCAAGAAAACAGAGCGATATAGGGGAAGCTATTGGAGGTGTGCAAAAACACAGCGATACAGGGGTTGGTATGAGAGGTGCACGAAAACTGAGCAATACAGGGGAATCTGTGAGAGGTGCGCAAAAACAGCCATATGGGGGAAGGTATGGGAAGCTATGACGAAAGAACCAGTTATCAGAAGATTGATGCCGATAAGAGGACAATGGGGGAACATGCAAGGTGCAAGTAAGAGAGACGAGAGAGATTACCGAAAGGAGACACGGTTCCGAGTATTGTCAGAGACCGGTGGCTTTGAACCCTGAACTGTTTGAAGTTTGATGGACAGGCGATACCCCAGCAGGGGGATAAAAAGGGACAGGTTTGCTAAGGCAACAGACACACGACTCCACGAGGTAACGAGACCCTGAAAGTGGTGTGCCCCCCCACAAGTTGGTGGGAGTTTTTCGAGGTCTAGTCACGGGACCAGCCACAGACGCACAGGGTGGAAAGATACGGTCGGCGGGAACCTGGTGTGTGTGTCCGCCCTTGCCTGGGTGCCGGGTTCACCGCAGAAGAACGATTGTATCTGGAACGGAGGGGTCACAGTTGGTGACCTCAGAGGACATTACAAAGGGCTCGCCCGAAAGCTAACTGCAAGGAATATCGAAGGTCTGTTTGGAAACCGATTTGCATATTCATTCGTTCTCTCTCTCTCTCTCCCCAATGACACGACGGTGATTACTGCAAACTGAATTAAACTGAACTCTGTGTCACTTGATGACTGATCATTTGACCCCTAGACTGCGATAGAGCTTGATTGATCCAATTATCCTAGTTCTGTGTACGTGTGTGTTTATTCATTGCTAAACTGTTGCATTTATATCCTTTTGATTAGAGTACTGTGTTGTTTCTTTCTTTAATAAAATTTTCTTAGTTCCAGTAATCCAGACTCCAACTGAGTGATCCATTTCTGCTGGTTTAGCAACCCAGTTACGGGGTACGTAACATAAGTGGGGTTCTCGTCCGCAATTTGGGACGGAGTAAATTGCTGGGGTTAAAATTCCCGAAAGAAAGAAAAGGCAAACAGCAGAAATGGAGATTGAGGAATTTCTAAAGGCGCTGACCTCGGAGGCATTAGAGGGTGCCAGGAAAGTGGAATTGGCAGCTGTGGCCAAACGGTTGAATCTTGTTAAGGGGAAGTCGACAATGAGGAGAGAGGAGATACACAGAGCTATCGTGGAGCACTATGTATCTAAAGGTGTGTTTCCCCAAGGGGAGCTGGAGGTGATATCTATTGGAAAACCTGGTGGAGACGCAGTACAGGTGCAGCTTGAAAAATTAAAACTCGAGCACCAGTTCCGGGTACGGCAGCTAAAACACGAAGAGAAACAGAGGGAAAGGGAATTCGAGCTGGAGAGGTTAAAGATAAAGGCAGAGCAGGGGGCCATGCCGAACCACGGTGGAGGGTTCAGGGCGACCCAGGAGGTTAGGCTGGTTCCCCCATTTGACGATACCGATGTGGATCGGTACTTTCTCCATTTCGAAAAAGTTGCGGCAAGTCAGGACTGGCCGAGGGATAAGTGGGCTGTTTTGCTTCAGAGTGTACTTAAAGGAAAAGCCCAACAAGCTTACTCGGCTTTGTCCGCAGAAGATGCCCAGAGGTATGAGGTGGTGAAAGAGGCCATCCTCAGGATTTATGAGTTGGTCCCGGAGGCATACCGGCAGAGGTTCCGGAATGCGAGGAAGCAGTGGGACCACACGTATTTAGAGTTTGCCCTTGAGAATAAGACATATTATGAGCGTTGGTGCGCCTTGAAGGGGTTAAATGTGGATTATGACAGACTGCTACAGCTGATCCTGATTGAGCAGTTTAAAGGTTGTGTCCCTGACAGTATGAGACCCTACCTAGATGAGAAAGAGGCAGACACTTTAGCCGCAACTGCGAAATTAGCGGATGAGTACGCGTTGACACATAAAACGAAGTTTGCCCCGAGTAAAGGCTACCAGAAGGGTAGTCAGGACAGCAGGGATAGTCTGCCAGAAAAGTCAGAAAATAAGCCGGGGACTAGTGAGAAGGATAAGGTAGACCGGGTGCAGTCTGGTAGGAAGTCTCCTGGGGTCATATGTTACAATTGTGGGAAAGTCGGACACTTTGCGTCCAGGTGCTTGGCCCCAAAGAAGGAGACGGGAAAGGGAAAGGCGGCGTTTCCGACTGGCTGTATTGAGCTGGTAAGCAAACCGCTAGGAGAGGAGAGGGCTAACAATGTTCAGGAAGGGCGCGAGAGGTTTATCTCGGCCGGATGGGTGTCGGTGAAGGAGGGGTTAAACCCAGTTCCAGTGCGGATCTGGAGAGACAGGGGAGCGTGTCAGTCATTGATATTAAAGAGTGTGTTAGAGTTTAGCTCAGAGACCCAGACTGGGGAGGTCAGGGTCAAAGGTATTGGGAAAGGGACTGAATCAGTGCCTTTGCACCAGGTACACCTACAAAGCGACTTGGTCTCTGGACCGGTCACGATCGGGGTGAGGCCCGAACTACCGATGAAAGGCGTGGAAGTCTTACTCGGTAATGACCTCGCCAGCGGAAATGTGTTCTCAGCAATAAAACTGACAGTCAGCCTGCCAGCATTGAGGCCCCGCCCATGGACTCACAGGTTCATCCTGGTTGCGCAGTGACTCGGCCTGAGTCCAGAAAGGCTGCAGAGGCTGATATAGAGTTAGCTGAGACGTTTCTTGTACCAGGGGGAGGTAGAAAGTGAAAAGAAGGAGCGTAGTGAAACAGGAGGAAGTGAGGGAGGTGAGGCTGACTTAGCATTAGCAAGGAAGGACTTTGTACAGGCGCAGGAGCAAGATGAGGAGCTGATGGTTTCGGTGGGGACAGCTCTCTCTGAAGCAGAATTAAAAAGGGAGCCAGTAGGCTATTGTGTGGAGGAGGGAGTGCTAAGGAAGAAAGGGAGACCAAGTACCGTGCCCGCAGATGAGGAATGGGGGATGGTGCCAATAATTTATGGGGATGAGATTCTTAACCTGGCCCACGAGATACCCCTCGGTGGACATTTCGGGGGGAGGAAAACAGTTAGCGGAATCATGAAAGAGTTTTACTGGCTGCACAGGAGGAAGGATGTGTTTGACTATTGTAGACATGAGTTAACACAGTTAGAGGCTATTAACATGTTAAAAGCTCGCCACGATCAGAAAACAGATCTAGCTGGTGATATCATGAAAATTAATGAGGCTAGGGTGCCACCTGATAAGGGGAAAATCCATTTTGAAAAGATAAGTGTGGTGCTGACCAGATGGGAGAACTCTATTGTGTTGACCGACTTTGCTGTTGAGTTCTCTCCCTGAACCCCCGAACAAAGTGAACCTCTAAGAGAGCTAATTAAACGACACGCCCACGTAGGTTCAGATGTCCCGAGGCGATGCAAGGAGCTGGGACATGGAGCTGTTGCCACATCAGGCAGCCTAGTGAGCAACACCCCTATAGAATGATTAATTCAGTGACAAATGGGCTAAAGAGCACAGAAGTGTATATTGACGATGTAGTGGTCTGGAGTGCCATGTGGGGGGGAGCACATTATGACGGTAGAGGAGCTGTTTAAATGGCCAGCCTGACAGTGAACCTCGCAAAAAGTGAGTTCGGCCGCGCGAAGGTCACTTATCTGGGATTTGTAGTAGGACAGGGGCAGCTGGCTCCGATGCAAGCTAAGGGGCGGGCTATCTCCGAAGTCCCCACCCCGACAGACAAGAGAGCCCGGAGAAGGCTCTTGGAGATGGTGGGGTACTATCCGAAGTTTTGCAGGAAAAAAAACAACTTTGCGGATAGTACCCACCCTCTTACTAAGCCCTTGCCAAAGAATGCTAAGTTGGTATGGGACGACCCTTGTTATCTGTGTCCGGGGCGAAATCCACTGAGAAGTTACACTGATCACAATTCATTAGTGTTTTCGGCCACTATGAAGTTTGCTAAGTTGGAGCTTGGTTTTAGAGGATTATTAAAATTACACATATAAAAGGAACACGGAAAATGTGATTGCTGACTGTCTGTCCAGGTGTTGACAACTTAAAATTCTCCGTATTAGCCAAATAGCTGATGACCATGTATATTTGTGTGTATCTAAGAATGTATTCCTGCCTATTATTTTTACCCCGGTAAAAGTCCTTTGAAGGGTAGGGATGTGACAAAAGAACCAGTTATCAGAAGATTGATGCCGATAAGAGGACTGGGGGAACATTCAAGGTGCTAATAAGAGAGAGACGAGAGAGATTACCGAAAGGAGACACGGTTCCGAGTATTGTCAGAGACCGGTGGCTTTGAAGCCTGAACTGTTTGAAGTTTGATGGACAGGCGATACCCCAGCAGGGGGATAAAAAGGGACAGGTTCGCTAAGGCAACAGACACACGACGCCACGAGGTAACGAGACCCTGGAAGCGGTGTGCCCCCACAAGTTGGTGGGTGTTTTGGAGGTCTGTTCGCGGGATCAGCCATAGACACACAGGGTAGAAAGGTACGGGTCAGCGGGAACCTGGTGTGTGTGTCCACCCTTGCCTGGGTGCCGGGTTCACCGCAGAAGAACGATCGTATCTGGAACGGAGGGGTTACAGTCGGTGACCTCAGAAGACATTAGAAAGAGCTCGCCCGAAAGCTAACTGCGAGGAATATCGAAGGTCTGTTTGGAATCCGATTTGCATATTCATTCGTTCTCTCTCTCTCTTCTCCCCACCTCAATGGCACGACCGCAATTACTGCGAACTGAACTGAACTAAATTGAACTGAACTTTGCGTCACTTGAAACTGATCATTTACCCCTAGACTGCGATAGAGATTGATTGATCCTATTATCCTAGTTCTGTGTACGTGTGTGTTTTATCATTGCTACACTGTTGCATTTATATCCTTTTGATTAGAGTTCTGTGTTGCTTATTTCTTTAATAAAACTTTCTTAGTTCCAGTAATCCAGACTCCAACTAAGTGGTCCATTTCAGCTGGTTTGGCAACCCAGTTACGGGGTACGTAACAACGGCGATATAGGAGAAAGTATGAAAGGAGCACGATAACACAGCGATGTACGGGAAGGTATGGGAGGAGCACGAAATCATGACGATACAGGGGAAGGTATGAGAGGTGAGCGAAAACACAGCAATATAGGGGAAGCTATGGGCGGAGTGCAAAATCACAGCGATATAGGGGGAAGTCTGAGAGGTGCGCAAAAACACAGCGATATAGGGGAAGCTATGGGAGGTGCCCGAAAACACAGCGATATAGGGGAAGTTATGAGAGGTGCGCGAAAAAAGTGATATAGGGGAAGCTATGGGAGGTGCGCAAAAACACGGTGATATACGTGAAGGTATGTGAGGAGCGTGAAAACACGTCGATACAGGGGAAGCGATGAGAGGTGCATGAAAACTCAGCAATATAGAGTACGGTATAAGCAGAGCGTGAAAATGCAGGGATATAGGGGTAGGTATGCAAGATGCATGAAAAAACAGTGATATAGGGGGTGGTATGAGAGGTGCGCGAAAACACAATGATATAGAGGAATCTATGGGAGGTGCGCAAAAACGCAGTGGTATATGGTAAGCTATGGGAGGTGCTCGATAACAGAGCGATATAGGGGAATGAATGAGGGGTGCGAGAAAACACAGTGATGTAGGGGAAGCTATGGGAGGTGCGTGAAAACACGGCAATATAGGAGAAAGTATGAGAGGAGCAGGAAAACACAGCGATGTATGGGAAGGTATGGGAGGTGCGCGACAACAGAGTGATACAGGGGACGGTATCAGAGGTTGGAGAAAACACAGCGATATAAGGGAAGCTGTGGGAGGTGCGTGAAAACATTGCGATATAGGAGAAGGTATGAGAGGTACGCGACAACACAGCAAAAAAAGGGGAAGGTATGAGAGGTGCACAAAAACACGGCGATATAGGGGAAGCTATAAGAGGTGAGCGAAAACACAGCGATATAGGGTAAAGTATGAGATGTGCGTGAAAACACAGCGATATAGGGGAAGCTATGGGAGTTTTGCGAAATCACAGCGATATAGGGGAAGGGATGAGAGGTGGGTGAAAACACAGCGATATAGGGGAATCTATGGGAGGTGCGCAAAAACACAGCGATATAGGGGAAGGTATAGCAGGTGCACGAAAACACTGCGATATAAGGGAAGGTATGAGAGGTGCCCGAAAACACAGCAATTTGAGGGAAGCTATGAGAGGTGCGCGAAAATATTGCAATATATGGAAAGCTATGAGAAGTGCACGAGAACACAGCGATAGATGGGAAGCTATGAGAGTGTGCGCGATAACACAGTGAAAAAGGGGAACGTTATGAGAGGTACGCGAAAACACGGCAATATGTGAGAAATTATGGGAGATGCATGAAAACACGGCGATTTTGGGGAAGGTATGAGAGGTGCTCAAAAACACTGCGATGTAGGGGAAGCTATGGGAGGTGCGCGAAAGCAGATCGATATAGGGGAAGTGATGAGAGGTGCGCTAAAACACAGCAATATAGGGAAGAGTACGAGAGATCTGCGAAAACACAGCGATATAGGAGTAGGTATGAGAGGTCGGCGAATAGACAGCGATATAGGGGATGCTATGGGATTTGTGCGAAATCACAGCGATATAGTGGCAGGTATGAGAGGTGTGCGAAAACACAACGATATTGGGGAAGCTATGGGAGGTGCGGGAAAACACTACGATATAGGGTAAGGTATGAGAGGTGCGTGAAAACACAGCGATATCGGGGAAGCTATGGGAGGTGTGTGAAAACAGGGCGATATAGGGGAAGGTATGAGAGGTGTGCAAAAACACAGCGATATAGGGGAAGCTATGGGAGGTGTGTGAAAACAGGGCGATATAGGGGAAGGTATGAGAGGTGTGCAAAAACACAGCGATATCGGGGAAGCTATGGGAGGTGTGTGAAAACAGGGCGATATAGGGGAAGGTATGAGAGGTGTGCAAAAACACAGCGATATAGGCGAAGGTGTGGGTGGTGCACGAAAAAACTGCGATATAGGGAGTTGCGCAAAAACATGACGATATACGTGAAGGTATCAGAGGTCTGTGAAAACACGTCGTTATAGGGGAAGGTATGAGAGCTGCAACAAAACAGTGATATAGGGGAAACTATAAGAGGCGAGCGAAAACACAGCAATATAGGGGAAGGTATGAGAGGAGTGCGAAAACACAATGATATTGGGAAAACTATGGGAGGTGCGGGAAAACACAGCAATATAGGGTAAGGTATGAGAGCTGCGCGAAAACACAGTGATATAGGGGAAGCTATGAGAGGTGCGAGAAAACACAGTGATAAATTGGAATCTATGGGAGGTGCGTGAAAACAGGACAATATAGGGGAAGGTATGGGAGGTGCTCAAAAACACAGCGATGTATGGGAAGATATGGGTGGTGCGTGAAAGCAGAGCAATACAAGAGAAGTGATGAGAGGGGCGTTAAAACACAGCAATATAGGGGAGGGTACGAGAGGTCCGCGAAAACATGGCGATATAGGGGTAGGTATGAGAGGTGGGCGAAAAGACAGTGATAAGCGGGAAGCTATGAGAGATGCACAAGAACACAGCGATATAGGGGATGCTATGGGAGTTGTGCGAAATCACAGCGATATAGGGGAAGGAATAAGAGGTGCAACAAAACACAGCGATACAGGGGAAGCTATGGGAGGTGGGCGAAAGCAAAGCGATATAGGGGAAGGTATGAGAGCGTTCTAAAACACAATGATTTTGGGGAAGCTATGGGAGTTGTGCGAAATCACAGCAATATAGGGGAATGAATGAGAGGTGCATGAAAACACGACGATATAGGGAAAGCTATGGGAGGTGAGTGAAAACAGGGCTGTATGGGAAGCTGTGGGAGGTGCACAATAAGAGAGCGATATAGGGGAAGGTATAAGGGGTGCGAGAAAACACAGCGATGTAGGGGAAGCTATGGGAGGGGCGTGAAAACATGGCGATATTGGAGAAAGTATGAGAGGAGCACGATATCACAGCGATTTAGGGGAAGGTATGACAGGTGCGCAAAAACACAGCGATATAGGGGGAGCAATGGGTGGTGCCCGAAAACACAGCGATAAGGGGAAGGAATGGGAGGTGCATGAAAACACAGCAACATACGTGAAGGTATCAGAGGTACGTGAAAACATGTCGATAAAGGGGAAGGTATGAGAGGTGCACGAAAACACGTTGATATAGGGGAAGCTATAGAGGTGAGCAAAAACAGATCAATATAGGGGAAGGTATGAGAGGTGTGCGAAAACACAATGATATTGGGGAAGCTATGGGAGGTGCAGGAAAACACAGCGATATAGGGGAAGGTAGCAGAGGTGCGAGAAAACACAGCGATATAGGGGAAGCTATGGGAGGTGTGCGAAAACATGGCAATATAAGGGACGCTATGAGAGGTGTGTGAAAACACAGCTATCTAGGGGAAGCTATGAGAGGTGCGCAAAACAGCAATATATCAGAAGCTATGTGAGGTACGCGACAACACAGCAATAGAGGGGAAGGTATGGGAGGTGCACGAAAACACGACGATATAGGGAAAGGTATAAGAGGTGACCGAAAACACAGCGATATAGGGGAAGGTATGAGAGGTGTGTGAAAACAGTGATATAGGGGAATCTATGGGAGGTACGCAAAAATAAAGCGATATAGGGGAAGGTATGAGAGGTGCGCGAAAACACAGCAATTTGAGGTAAGCTATGAGATGTGCGCGAAAACATTGCAATATATGGAAAGCTATGAGAGGTGCACGAGAACACAGCGATAGAGGGGAAGCTATGAGAGGTGTGCGATAACACAGTGAAAACTGGGAAGGTATGAGAGGAGCGCGAAAACACGGCGATATAGGGGAAAGTATGAGAGGTGCGTGAAAACATGGTGATGTTGGTGAAGGTATTTGAGGTGCGCAAAAACACAGCGATATAGGGGAATCTATGAGAGGTGCGCGAAAACACAGTGATATAAGGGAAACTATAACAGGTGCGGAAAACACAGCGATGTTGGGGAAGGTATGGGAGAAGCTATGGGAGGTGTGCGAAAAAGCAGCGATATAGGGGAAGGTATGAGAGCTGTGGAAGAACACAGCGATATAGGGGAAGGTACGAGAGGTGCGCGAAAAGATAGCAATATAGGGGAGGGTATGAGAGGTGCGCGAACACACAGCCATATAGGGGAAGCTATGATAGGTGCGCAAAAACACAGCGATGCAGGGGAAGCTATGGGAGGTGCGCGAAAACACAGCAATATAGGGATAGTTATCAGGGGCGCGCGAATACAAGGTGATATAGGTGAAGATATGAGAGGTGCACGAAAACACAGCGATATGCGGAAACTATGAGAGGCACGCAAA
Source organism: Mobula birostris (assembly GCF_030028105.1). NCBI lineage: Eukaryota > Metazoa > Chordata > Chondrichthyes > Myliobatiformes > Myliobatidae > Mobula > Mobula birostris. The sequence continues at coordinate 48,610 of NW_027278321.1, forward strand.
AACAAAGTAATGTCGGGGAAACTATGACAGGTGCGGAAAAAAACTGGGATGCAGGGGAAGCTATGGAAGGTGCGCAAAAACACAGCGATATAGGGGAAGGTATGAGAGCTGCGGGAGAACACAGCGATATAGGGGAAGGTATGAGAGGTGCGCAAAAATAAGGCGATATAGGGGAGGATATGAGAAGTTCACCAAAATACGGCGATATAGGGGGAGGTATGCGAGTTGCGTGAAAACACAGCGATATAGGGGAAGGTATGAGAGGTGCGCGAAAACACAGCGATATCGGGGAAGCAATGGGAGGTGCGCGAAAACACGGCGATATAAGGGAAGCTATGAGAGGTGCGCGAAAACACGGCGATATAGGGGAAGTATGAGAGGTGCACGAAAATACGGCGATATAGGGGAAGCAACGAGAGGTGTGTAAAAACACAGCAATGTAGAGGAAGCTATGGGAGGTGAGCAAAAACACAGTGATAAGGGGAAGGTATGAGTAATCTACGAAAACACAGTGATATAGCCGAAGTTATGAGAGGTGCGCAAAAATGGATCAATGTCAGGGAAACTATAACAGGTGCGGAAAAATACGGGGATACAGGGGAAGCTATGGGAGGTGTGCAAAACCACAGCGATATAGGGGAAGATATGAGAGCTACAGGAGAATACAGCTATATAGGGGAAGATATGAGAGGTGCGCAAATACACCGTGATATAGAGGAAGCTATGATAGGTGCGCAAAAAGACAGCGATGCAGCGGAAGCTATGGGAGGTGTGCGAAAACACAGCGATGTTGGGGAAGCTCTGAGTGGTGCGCGAAAACATCGCAATATATGGGAAGCTATGAGAGGTGCGCGAAAACAGCAAAAAATGGGAAGCTATGGGAGGTGTGTGAAAAAACGGCAAAATAGGGGAAGGTATGAGAGGTGCGTGAAAACACGTCGATATAGGGGAAGTTATGATATGCGGGAAAACTCAGGTAAAAGGGGAAGTTATAATAGGTGCACGAGAACACGGCGATATAGGAAAAGCTATGAGAGGTGAGCAAAAACACAGAGATATAGGGGAAGGCATGAGAGGTGTGCAAAAACACAGCGATATAGGGCAAGTTATAAGAGGTGAGTGAAAACACATCCATATATGGGAAGCTACCAGAGGTGCGCGAAAACACAACGATATAGTGCAAGGTATGAGAGGTGCGCGAAAACACAGCGATCTGTGGGAAGCTATGGGAGGTGCTCGAAAATAGAGCGAGAAAGGGGAAGGTATGAGAGGTGTGAGAAAACACAGCAATATAGGGGAAGCTATGGGAGGTGCGTGAAAGCACGGCGATATCGGAGAAGATATGATAGGTGCACAAAAACACAGCGATAGAGGGGAAGGAATGGGAGGTGCGCAAAAACACAATGATATAGGGGAAGCTATGGGAGGTGTGCGAAAACACAGCAATATAAGGGAAGGTATGAGAGTAGCATGAAAACACGTCGATATAGGGGAAAGTATGAGAGGTGCGCGAAAACACGGCGACATAGGGTGAGGTATGAAAGCTGCATGAATACACGTTGATATAGTGGAAGGTATGAAAGGTGCGTGAATACACGTTGATATAGGGGAAGGTATGAGATGTGCGCGAGAACATGGAGATATACGCAAAGCTATGAGAGGTGAGCAAAAACACAGCGATTTAGGAGAAGGTATGAGAGGTGCGCGAAAATACCACGATATGGGGGAAGCTATGCGAGGTGCGCGAAAACACAGAGATTTGGGGGAAGCTATGAGAGGTGCGCGAAAACATTGCAATATATGGAAAGCTATGAGAGGTTCGCGAATATACAGCGATAGAGGGGAGGGTATGGGAGGTGCGTGAAAACACGGCGATATAGGGGAAGGTATGAGAGGTGCGCGAAAAAACGGTGATATAGGGGAAGTAATGGGAGGTGCACGTAAACATGGCGATATACGTGAACGTACGAGAGGTGCGTGAAAACAAGTTGATACAGGGGAAGGTATGAGAGCTGAGCGAAAACTCAGCTAAAAAGAGGAAGCTATGAGAGGTGCGCGAAAACACAGCGATTTGGGGAAAGCTATGAGAAGTGTGCGAACACAGAACAATATATGGAAATCTATGAGAAGTGCACAAGAACACAGCAATACAGGGGATGCTATGAGAGGTATGCGATAACGCAGCGATATAGGGGAAGGTTTTGAGAGGTGCGCAAAAACACGGCGATATATGGGAAACTATGGGAGGTGCGTGAGACAGAGCGATATAGGGGAAGCTATGGGAGGTGCGCGAAAACACAGCGATATAGGGGAAGGTATGAGATGTGCGCGAGAACATGGAGATATACGCAAAGCTATGAGAGGTGAGCAAAAACACAGCGATTTAGGAGAAGGTATGAGAGGTGCGCGAAAATACCACGATATGGGGGAAGCTATGCGAGGTGCGCGAAAACACAGAGATTTGGGGGAAGCTATGAGAGGTGCGCGAAAACATTGCAATATATGGAAAGCTATGAGAGGTTCGCGAATATACAGCGATAGAGGGGAGGGTATGGGAGGTGCGTGAAAACACGGCGATATAGGGGAAGGTATGAGAGGTGCGCGAAAAAACGGTGATATAGGGGAAGCTAATACCTTCTCCTATATCGCAATGTTTTCACACATCTCCCATAGGTTCCCCTATATCACTGTGTTTTCTCCCACCTTTGATACAGTCCCCTATATCGCTCTGTTATCTCTCACTTCCCATAGCTTCCCATATATTTCTGCGTTTTCGCGCACCTCCTATAGATTCCTCTATATCACTGTGTTTTCACGCACCTCTCATACTCTCCCCTATATCGTTGTGTTTTCGCGCAGCTCTCATACCTTCCCTATATTAGTGTGTTTTCATGCATCTTGCATATCTACCCCTATATCCCTGCGTTTTCACTCTCCGCTCATACCATCCTCTATATTGCTGAGTTTATGTGCACCTCTCATCGCTTCTCCGACATTGCTGTGTTTTCTCACACCCCTCATACCTTCCCCTATATCGCTCTGTTATTGCGCACATCCCATAGCTTCCCATATATCACTGCATTTTCACGCACCTCCTATAGATTCCTCTATATCATTGTGTTTTCGCACACCTCTCATACCTCCCCCTATATCGCAGTGTCTTCGTGCACCACCCATACCTTCCATTATATCGCTCTGGTTTCACGCACCTCCCATATATTCCCTTATATCGCTGTGTTTTTGCACACCTCTAATACCTTCCCATATATCGCTGTGATTTCGTGCACCTCCCACACCTTCCCCTATAATTGCTGTGTTCTCGTACACCTCTCATAGCTTAACATATATTGCAATGTTTTCGTGCACCTCTCATAGATTCCCTAAATCGCTGTGTTTACGCGCACCTCTCACAGCTAAGCCTATATCGCTGTGCTTTCACACACCTCGCATACCTTCCCCTATATCGCTGTGTTTTTGCTCACCTCTCATAGCTTTGCCTATATCGCCGTGTTCTCGCACATCACTCATACCTTCCCCTTTTTAACTGAGTTTTCCCTCATCTCTCATACCTTCCCTTATATCGACGTGTTTTTACGCACCTCTCATACCTTCCCATATATCGCTGTGTTTTCGTTCACCTCTCATACATTCCCCTGTATCGTCGTGTTTTCGTGCATCTCCCACACCTTCCCCTATATCGCTGTGTTCTCGTACACCTCTCATAGCTTAACATATATTGCAACGTTCGTGTGCACCTCTCATAGATTCCCCCAAATCGGTGTTTAGGCGCACCTCTCATAGCTTCCCCTATATCGCTGTGTTTTCGCGTACCTCACATACCTTCCCCTATATCGCTGTGTTTTCGCGTACCTCACATACCTTTCCCTATATTGCTGTCTTTTTGCTCACCTCTCACAGCTTTGCCTATATCGCCATGTTCTCGCGCATCACTCATACCTTCCCCTATTTAGCTGAGTTTTCGCTAATCTCTCATACCTTCCCCTATATCGTCATGTTTTCACGCACCTCTCATAGCTTCACGTATATTGCTGCATTTTTGCGCACCTCCTATAGAATCCCCTATAGGACTGTGTTTTTGCACACCACCCATACCTTCCCCTATATCGCTGTGTTTTCGTGCACCTCCCATAGATTCCCCTAATCGCTGTGTTTTTGCGCACCTCTACTACCTTCCCCAATAACGCCCTGTTTTCACGCACCTCCCATACCTTCCTCTATATTGCTGTGTTTATGCGCACCTGTCATACCTTCCACTATATCGCTGTGATTTTGCGCACCACCCATATCTTCCCCTATATCGCTGTGTTTTCGCTCACCTCTCATACCTTCCCCTGTATCGCCGTGTTTTCGTGCACCTCCCACACCTTCCCCTATATCGTTTTGTTCTCGTACACCTCTCATAGCTTAACATATATTGCAATGTTTTTGTGCACCTCTCATAGATTCCTCAAATCGCTGTGTTTATGCGCACCTCTCATAGCTTCCCCTATATCGCCGTGTTTTCGCGCACCTCGCATATCTTTCCCTATATCACTGTGTTTTTGCTCACCTCTCACAGCTTTGCCTATATCGCCGTATTCTCATGTATCACTCATACCTTCCCCTTTTTAGCTGAGTTTTCATTAATCTCTCATACCTTCCCCTATATCGACGTATTTTCACGCATCTCTCATAGCTTCACATATATCGCCGTGTTTTCGTGCACCTCCCATAGCTTTCCCTATATTGCTGTGTTTTTGCGCACCTCTCATACCTTCCCCTATATCGTTGCATTTTCCCGCACCTCTCATAGCTTCATGTACATCGCCGTGTTTTCGTGCATCTCCCATAGCTTCTCGAATATCATTGTGTTTTTGCACACCTCTCATACCTTCCCCTATATTGCTGTGTTTTTGCTCACCTCTTATAGCTTCCATATATATCGCCGTGTTTTCTTGCGCCTCTCATACCTTCCCCTTTATCGACGTGTTTTCACGCACCTCTCATAGCTTCACATATATCGCTGTGTTTTCTCCCACTTCTGATACCGTCCCTTATATCGCTCTGTTATCGCTCACTTCCCATAGCTTCCCATGTATCACTGCGTTTTCGCACACCTCCTATAGATTCCTCTATATCACTGTGTTTTCGTGCACCTCTCATACCTTCCCCTATATCATTGTGTTTTCCCGCACCTCCCATAGCTTCCCCAATATCATTGTGTTTTCGCACACCTCTCATACATTCCCCTATATTGCTGTGTTTTCACTCACCTCTTATAGTTTCCCCTATATCGCCGTGTTTTCTTGCACCTCTCATACCTTCCCCTATATTGATGTGTTATCACGCACCTCTGATACCTTCACGTATATCGCCGTGTTTTTGCGTACCTCCCATACCTTTCCCCTATATTGCTGTGTTGTCGTGTAACTCCCATAGCTTCCGTTATATCACTGTTTTCGTGCACCTCTCATAACTTCCCGTACATCGATGTGCTTTCGTACTCCTCTCATACTTTCTCCTATATTGCCGTGTTTTCACGCACCTCCCATAGCTTCCCCTATATCGCTGTTTTTCTCGCACCGCTCATAATTTCCCTTATATCGCTCTGTTATTGCGCACCTCCCATATCTTCCCATATATCGATGCTTATTCGCGCACCTCCTATAGATTCCTCTATATCACTGTTTTCGCACACCTCTCATACCTTTCCCTATATCGCCGTGTTTTCGTGCACTACCCATACCTTCCCCTATATCGCTGTGATTTTGCACAACTCTCATACCTTACCCTATATCGCTGTGTATTACGCACGTCTCATAGCTTCCCCAATATCATTGTGTTTTCACACACATCTCAGACCTTCACCTATATTGCTGTGTTTTCACCCACCTCCCATAGCTTCCCCTGTATCGCTGTGTTTTCGTGCTCCTCGCATACCTACCCTATGTCGTTTTGTTTTTGTGCACCTCTTATACCTGCCAGTATATCGATGTGTTTTCGCGCTCCTCTCATACCTTCCCCTATATCGCAGTGTTTTTCCTGACCTCTCATAGCTTTGCCATGTATCGCCGTGTTCTCGCACACCTCTCATAGCTTCCCCAATATGGCTGTGTTTTCGCACACCTCTCATACATTCCCCTGTATCGATGTGTTTTCACGAATCTCCCATAGCTTCCCATTTTTCGCCGTGTTTTCGTGCATCTCTCATAGCTTCACATATATTGCGATGCTTTCCCGCACCTCTCATCGTTTTCTCCAAATCAGTGTTTTTGCGCGCCTCTCATAGCTTCTCCTATATTGCTGTGTTTTCCTGCACCTCCCATAGCTTCCCCAATATGATTGTGTTTTCGCACACCTCTGATACCTTCCCCTATATCGCCGTGTTTTCATGCCCCTCTCACATCTTTCCCTATATCGCTGTGTTATCAAATAGTTTTCATGGCTTCCCATATATTGCTGTGTTTTCGCATACCTCCCACTGCTTCCGCTATATTGCCGTTTTAGCACACCTCTCATAGCTTGCCATATATGGCAATATTTTTGCACACCTCTCATAGCTTCCCCAATATCGCCGTGTTTTCGCACACCTCCCATAGATTCCCCAATATTGCTGTGTTTTCACGCACCACTTATACCTCCCCTGTATCGCTGTGCTTTCGCACACCTCACATAGCTTCCCTGATATCGCTGTGATTTTGCACACCTCCCATAGCCTCCCCTATATCGCTGTGATTTTGCACACCTCCCGTAGCCTCCCCTATATCGCTGTGTTTTCATGCATCTCCCATAGGTTCCCCTACATCGCTGTGTTTTCGTGTGCCTATCATACCCTCCCCTGTGTTGCTGTGTTCTCGTGCACCTCTCATACCTTCCCCTGCATCGCTGTGTTTTCGCACACCTCCTATAGCTTCCCCCGTATCGCTGTGTTTTCGCGCACCTCCCATAGCTTCCTTAATATCATTGTGTTTTTGCACACCTCTGATATCTTCCCCTATATTGCTGGGTTTTCGCGCACCTCTTATAGCTTCCCCTATATCGTCGTGTTTTCGCGCATCTTCCCCTATATCGCTGTGTTATCGAGCAGCTCTCATACCTTCCCCTGTACCGCTGTGTTTTCGCACACCTCTCATAGCTTGCCATATATGGTGATGTTTTCACGCACCCCTCATACCTTCCCCTACATCGCTGTGTTTTCGCGTACCTCTCATAATTTCTCCCATAACGCCGCGTTTTCACGCAGCCCCCGTAGCTTCCTCTATATCGCTGTGTTTTCTCGCACCTCTCATATCTTCCCCTATATCGCTCTGTTTTCGCGGCCCTCCCGTAGCTTCCCATTTTTTGTCTTGTTTTCACGCACCTCTCATAGGTTTCCATATATTGCTGTGTCTTCCTGCACCTCTCATACCTTCCCCTATATCGCTCTGTTTTCGTGCACCTCCCATAGCTTCCCATATGTCGCTGTGTTTTCACGCACCTCTCATACCTTCCACTATATCGCTGTGTTTTCATGCACCTCCCATAGGTTCCCCTACATCTCTGTGTTTTCATGTGCCTATCATACCTTGCCCTATATCACTGTGTTCTCGTGCACCTCTCATAGCTTTCCATATATTGCAATGTTTTCGTGCACCTCTCATAGCTTCCCCCAAATCGCTGTGTTTTCGAGCACCTCTCATAGCTTCCCTAGTATCGTTGTGTTTTCACGCACCTCGCATAGTTTCCCCTATATCGTTCTGTTCTCGTGCACTTCCCATGGCTTCCCATATATCACTGTGTTTAGGTGCACCACTCATACCTTCCCGTACATCGCTATGTTTTCGTGCAGCTCTCATACTTTCTCCTATAATGCAGTGTTTTCACGCACCTACCATACCTTCCCCTATATTGCACTGTTTTTGCGCACCTCCCGTAGCGTCCCATATTTTGCTGCGTTTTCGCACACCTCTCATAGCATTCCCTATATCGCTATGTTTTCACGCATCTCGCACACCTTTCACTATATCGATGTGTTTTCGCGCACCTCTTATACTTGCCCCTATAGCGAGTTTTCTCGCCGACCTCTCGTAGCTTCCCCTATATCGCTCTGTTTTTGGCACCTCACATAACTTCCACTATATCGATGTGTTTTCGCGCACTTCTCATAGTTCCCCTATATCGCTGTGTTTTTACTGACCTCTCACAGCTGTGCCTATATCGCCCTGTTTTCGCGCACCTCCCATAGCTTCCCATATATCACTGTGTTTTCATACACCTCTCATAGCTTTCCTCAAATCGCTGTGTTTTTGGGCACCTCTCATAGCTTCCCCTACATCTCTGTTTATTCGCGCATTTCTCATACACTCTCCTATATCGCCGTCTTTTCACGCACCTCCCTTAACTTCCACTATATTGCTGTGTTTTCTTGCACCTCCCATACCATCCCATACATCGCTGAGATAACGCTCCCCTCTCATAGCTTCCCCTATATCACCGTGTTTTCGTGCACCTCTCATAGCTCCCTCTATAACGAGTTTTCTCGCCGACCTCTCACACCTTCCCCTATATCGCTCTGTTTTTGGCACCTCGCATAACTTCCACTATATCGATGTGTTTTCGCGCAATTCTCATAGTTCCCCTATATCGCTGTGTTTTTGTGACCTCTCACAGCTGTGCCTATATCGCCCTGTTTTCGCGCACCTCCCATAGCTTCCAGTACATTGCTAAGTTTTTGTGCACCTCTCATACCGTCCCATATATCGCTCAGATAACGCTGCCCTCTCATAGCTTCCCCTATAGCGCTGTGTTTTCGCGCTATACATCGCATACCTTCCACTATATCGTTGAGTTTTTGCACACCTCTCATACCTTGCACTATATCGATGTGCTCGCGCACCTCTCGTAGCTTCCCCTGTATCGATATATTCTCGCGCACCTCTCATCCCTTCCCCTATATCGATGTGTTTTCGCGCACCTCTCATAGCTTCCCCTATGTCATTGTGTTTTTGTGCACCTCTCATACCTTCCACTATATCGATGTGTTTTTGCGCACCTCTCGTAGCTTCCCCTGTATCGATGTGTTTTCGCGTACCTCTCATACCTGCCCCTATAACGTGTTTACTCGCCGACCTCTCATAGCCTCCCCAATATCGTTGTGTTTTTGCGCACATCGCATAACTTCCACTATATTGATGTGTTTTTGCGCACTTCTCATAGCTTCACCTATATCGCTGTGTTTTTGCTGACCTCTCACAGCTGTGCCTATATCTCTGTGTTTTCACGCACCTTCCATAGCTTCCCCTGTATCACTGTGTTTTTGCGCACCTCTCGTAGCTTCCCCTATATCGCTGTGTTTTCGCGCACCTCTCATAGCTTTCGTCAAATCGCTGTGTTTTTGCTGACCTCTCACAGCTGTGCCTATATCGCCGTGTTTTCGCACGCCTCCCATAGCTTCCCCTGTATCACTGTGTTTTCGCGCACCTCTCATACCTTCCCCTATATTGTCGTGTTTTGCTGACCTCTCACAGTTGTGCCTATATCGCCGTGTTTTCGCGCAACTCCCATAGCTTCCCATATATCACTGTGTTTTCACGCACCTCGCAAACTTTCCCCTATATCGCTGCGTTTTCGCGCACCTCCCATACCGTGCCATTATCGCTGTGTTTTCGCGCACTTCCCATAGCTTCCCCAATATGGCTGTGCTTTCGCACACCTCTCATAGCTTCTGCTATATTGCTGTGTTTTCCCGCACCTCAGATAGCTTCCCCAATATCATTGTGTTTTTGCACACCTCTGATACCTTCCCGTATATCGCTGTGTTTTCGCTCACCTCTTATAGCTTCCCTTAGATCGCCGTGTTTTTGTGCACCTCTCACATCTACCCCTATATCGCTGTGTTAACAAGCAGCTCTCATAGCTTCCCCTATATTGCTGTGCTTTCGCATACCTCCCATAGCTTCCGCTTTCTCGCTGTTTTCGCAAACCTCTCATAGCTTGCCATATATTTCTGTATTTTCGCAACTTCTCATAGCTTCCCCTAGATCTCTTTGTTTCCACGCTCCTCACAGAGCTTCCCCTATATCGCCAGGTTTTCGTGCACCTCCCATAGCTTCCCCTATATCGCTGTGTCTTCTCGAACCTCTGATACCTTCCCCTATATCACTCTGTTGTCGCACACCTCCCTCGGCTTCCCATATATCGCTGTGTTTTCTCGCAACTCTCATACCTTCTCCTATATCGCTCTGTTTTCGTGCACCTCCCATAGCTTCCCATATACGCCTGTGTTTTCTTGCACCTCTCATAGCTTCCCCTATATCGCTATGTTTTCTGGCACCTCTCATAGCTTCCCCTGTATCGTTGTGTTTTCACGCACTTCGCATAGCTTCCCCTATATCGTTCTGTTCTCGTACACTGCCCATGGCTTCCCATATATCGCTGTATTTTCGTGCACCACTCATACCTTCCCCTACATCGCTGTGTTTTCGTGCAGCTCTCATACTTTCTCCTATAATGCAGTGTTTTCACGCACCTACCATACCTTCCCCTATATCGCACTGTTTTTGCGCACCTCCCGTAGCGTCCCATATTTTGCTGCGTTTTCGCACACCTCTCATAGCATTCCCTATATCGCTATGTTTTCGCGCACTTCGCACACCTTCCCCTATGTCGTTGTGTTTTTGTGCACCTCTCATACCTTCCACTATATCGATGTGTTTTCGCGCACCTCTCATACCTGCCCCTATAACGAGTTTTCTCGCCGACCTCTCGTAGCTTCCCCTATATCGCTGTGTTTTCGCGCACCTCGCATAACTTCCACTATATCGAAGTGTTTCGCGTACTTCTCATAGCTTCCCCTATGTCGTTGTGTTTTTGTGCACCTCTTATACTTTCCGCTATATCGATTTGTTTTTGCGCACATCTCGTAGCTTCCCCTGTATCAATGTGTTTTCGTGCACCTCTCATACCTGCCCCTATAACGAGTTTTCTCGCCGACCTCTCATAGCTTCCCCAATACCGTTGTGTTTTCGTGCACATCGCATAACTTCCAGTATATCGATGTGTTTTCGCGCACTTCTCATAGCTTCACCTATATTGTTGTGTTTTTCCTGACCTCTAACAGCTGTGCCTATATCGCTGTGTTTTCGCGCACCTCCCATAGCTTCCCCTGTATCACTGTTTTTTCGCGCACCTCTCGTAGCTTCCCCTATATCGCCGTGTTTTCGCGCACCTTCCATAGCTTCCACTATATTGCTGTGTTTTCTTGCACCTCTCATACCTTCCCCCCTGTCGCTCTGTTTTCACGCACCTCCCATGGCTTCCCCTATATCACTGTGTTTTTGTGCACCTCTCATACCTTCCCCGATATCGCTCAGATAACGCTCCCCTCTCATAGCTTCCCCTATATCGCCGTATTTTCGCGCATCTCTCATAGCTTCCCCTATAGCTGTGTTTTTGTGCACCTCGCATACCTTCCGCTATATCGTTGACTTTTTGCCACCTCTCATACCTTCCACTATATCGATATGTTTGCGCACCTCTGGTAGCTTTCCCTGTATCGATGTGTTCTTGCGCACCTCTCATCCCTTCCCCTATATCGCCGTTTTTTCACACACCTCTCATAGCTTCCCCTAGATCGCTGTGTTTTCACGCACCTCACATAGCGTCCCCTATGTCGCCGTGCTTTCACGCACCGCTCATAGCTTCCCCTATAGCGCAGTGTTTTCGCGCACCACGTATACCTTCCGCTATATCGTTGAGTTTTTGCACACCTCTCATACATTCCACTATATCGATGTGCTCGCACACCTCTTGTAGCTTCCCCTGTATCGATGTGTTCTCGCGCACCTCTCATCCCTTCCCCTATATCGCTGTGTTTTCATGCACCTCTCATAGCTTCCCCTATGTCGTTGTGTTTTTGTGCACCTCTCATACCTACCACTACATCGATGTGTTTTTGCGCACCTCTTGTAGCTTCTCCTGTATTGATGTGTTTTCACGCACCTCTCATACCTGTCTCTATAATGCGTTTTCTCGCCGACCTCTCATAGCTTCCCCAGTATCGTTGTGTTTTCACGCACATCGCATAACTTCCACTATATCGATGTGTTTTCGCGCACTTCTCATACCATCCCATACATCGCTGAGATAACGCTCCCCTCTCATAGCTTCCACTATATCACCGTGTTTTCGTGCGCCTCTCATAGCTTCCCCTATATGGTTGTGTTTTCGCGCACCTCTCATAGCTTCCCCTACATCGATGTGTATTTGTGTACCTCTCATACCGTCCCATATATCTCTGAGATTATGCTCCCCTCTCATAAATTCCCCTATATCGCCATGTTTTTGCGCACCTCCAATAGCTTCCACTATATCGCTAAGTTTTTGTGCACCTCTCATACCGTCCCATATATCACTCAGATAACACTCCCCTGTCATAGCTTCCCCTATGTCGCCGTGCTTTCGCGCACCGCTCATAGCTTCCCCTATAGCGTTGTGTTTTCGTGCACCTCGCATACCTTCAGCTATATCATCGTGTTTTCACGCACCTCTCACAGCTTCCCCTATGTCGTTGTGTTTTTGTGCACCTCTCATACCTTCCACTATATCGATGTGTTTTTGCGCACCTCTCGTAGCATCCCCTGTATCGATGTGTTTTCGCGTACCTCTCGTACCTGCCCCTATAACGCGTTTTCTCGCCAACCTCTCATAGCTTCCCCAATATCATTGTGTTTTCGCGCACCTCCCATAACTTCCACTATATTGCTGTATTTTCTTGCACCACTCATATAATCCCATATATCGCTGAGATAGCTCTCCCCTCTCATAGCTTCCCCTATATCACCGTGTTTTCGTGCACCTCTCAGCTTTCCCTATATCGTGGTGTTTTCGCGCACCTCTCATAGCTTCCCCTATATCGCTGTGTATTTGTGCACCTCTCATACCGTCCCATATATCGCTGAGATTATGCTCCCCTCTCATAAATTCCCCTATATCACTGTGTTTTTGCGCACCTCTCATAGCTTCCCCTATATTGCTGTGTTTTCGCACACCTCTCATAGCTTTCGTCAGATCGCTGTGTTTTTGGGTACCTATCATAGCTTCCCCTACATCTCTGTTTTTTTGCACATTTCTCATACATTCTTCTATATCGCCGTCTTTTCACGCACCTCCCATAGCTTCCACTATATTGCTGTGTTTTCTTGCACCTCTCATACCTTCCCCTATCTCGCTCGATTTTCGTGCACCTCCCATAGCTTCCCATATATTGCTGTGTTTCACGCACCTCTCATACCTTCCACTATATCGTTGTGTTTTCACGCACCACTCGAAGCTTCCCCTATATCGATGTGTTTTCGCGCACCTCTCATAGCTTCCCCTATATTGCTGTGTATTTGTGCACCTCTCATACCGTCCCATATATCGCTGAGATTATGCTCCCCTCTCATAAATTCCCCTATATCACCGTGTTTTCGCGCACCTCCCATAGCTTCCACTATATCGCTAAGTTTTTGTGCACCTCTCATACCGTCCCATATATCGCTCAGATAACGCTCCCTTCTCATAGCTTCCCCTATGTCGCCGTGCTTTCACGCACCGCTCATAGCTTCCCCTACAGTGCAGTGTTTTCGCGCGCTACGCATACCTTCCGCTATATCGTTGAGTTTTAGCACACCTCTCATACATTCCACTATATCGATGTGCTTGCACACCTCTTGTAGCTTCCCCTGTATCGAATCGATGTGTTCTCGCGCACCTCTCATCCCTTCCCCTATATCGCCGTGTTTTCATGCACCTCTCACAGCTTCCCCTATGTCGTTGTGTTTTTGTGCACCTCTCATATCTTCCACTATATCGATGTGTTTTTGCGCACCTCTCGTAGCTTCCCCTGCATCGATGTGCTTTCGCGCACCTCTCATACCCGCCCCTATAACGCGTTTTCTCGCCGACCTCACATAGCTTCCCCTATATCGCTGTGTTTTCGTGCACATCGCATAACTTTCACTATATCGATGTGTTTTCGCGCACTTCTCATAGCTTCACCTATATCGCTGTGTTTTTGCTGATCTCTCACAGCTGTGCCTATATTGCTGTGCTTTCGCGCACCTCCCATAGCTTCCCCTATTTCGCTTTGTTTTTGTGCACCTCTCATACCGTCCCATATATCGCTCAGATAACGCTCCCCTCTCATAGCTTCCCTTATATCGCCGTATTTTCACGCACCTCTTATAGCTTCACTTATAGCTGTATTTTCGCGCACCTTGTATACCTTCTGCTATATCGTTGAGGTTTTGCCACCTCTCATACCTTCCACTATATCGATATGTTTGCGCACCTCTGGTAACTTTCCCTGTATCGATTTTTTCTCGCGCACCTCTCATTCCATCCCCTATATCGCCGTGTTTTCACACACCTCTCATAGCTTCCCCTATATCACTGTGTTTTCGCGCACCTTGCACATTTTCCCCTATGTTGTTGTGTTTTTGTGCACCTCTCATACCTTCCACTATATCGATGTGTTTTTGCGCACCTATCGTAGCTCCCCGTATCGATGTGTTTTCGCGCACCTCTCATACCTTCCCCTATATCGCTGTGTTTTTGCTGACCTCTCACAGCTGTGCCTATATCGCCGTGTTTTCGTGCACCTCCCATAGCTTCCCATATATCAGTGTGTTTTTGCGCACCTCTCATAGCTTCTCCTATATTGCTGTGTTTTCGCACACCTCTCATAGCTTTCGTCAGATCGCTGTGTTTTTGGGTACCTATCATAGCTTCCCCTACATCTCTGTTTTTTTTACACATTTCTCATACATTCTTCTATATCGCCGTCTTTTCACGCACCTCCCATAGCTTCCACTATATTGCTGTGTTTTCTTGCACCTCTCATACCTTCCCCTATCTCGCTCGATTTTCGTGCACCTCCCATAGCTTCCCATATATTGCTGTGTTTCGCGCACCTCTCATACCTTCCACTATATCGTTGTGTTTTCACGCACCTCTCGAAGCTTCCCCTATATCGATGTGTTTTCGCGCACCTCTCATAGCTTCCCCTATATTGCTGTGTATTTGTGCACCTCTCATACCGTCCCATATATCGCTGAGATTATGCTCCCCTCTCATAAATTCCCCTATATCACCGTGTTTTCGTGCACCTCCCATAGCTTCCACTATATCGCTAAGTTTTTGTGCACCTCTCATACCGTCCCATATATCGCTCAGATAATGCTCCCCTCTCATAGCTTCCCCTATGTCGCCGTGCTTTCACGCACCGCTCATAGCTTCCCCTACAGTGCAGTGTTTTCGCGCACCACGCATACCTTCCGCTATATCGTTGAGTTTTTGCACACCTCTCATACATTCCACTATATCGATGTGCTCGCACACCTCTTGTAGCTTTCCCTGTATCGATGTGTTCTCGCGCACCTCTCATCCCTTCCCCTATATCGCCGTGTTTTCATGCACCTCTCATAGCTTCCCCTATGTCGTTGTGTTTTTGTGCACCTCTCATATCTTCCACTATATCGATGTGTTTTTGCGCACCCCTTGTAGCTTCCCCTACATCGATGTGCTTTCGCGCACCTCTCATACCTGCCCCTATAACGCGTTTTCTCGCCGACCTCACATAGCTTCCCCTATATCGCTGTGTTCTCGTGCACATCGCATAACTTCCACTATATCGATGTGTTTTCACGCACTTCTCATAGCTTCACCTATATCGCTGTGTTTTTGCTGATCTCTCACAGCTGTGCCTATATCGCTGTGTTTTCGCGCACCTCCCATAGCTTCCCCTGTATCACTGTGTTTTCGCGCACCTCTCATAGCTTCCCCTATATCGCTGTGTTTTTGTGCACCTCTCGTAGCTTTCGTCAAATTGCTGTGTTTTTGGGTACCTCTCATACCTTCCACTCTGTCGCTCTGTTTTCGCGCACCCCCCATAGCTTCCCCTATATCGCTTTGTTTTTGTGCACCTCTCATACCGTCCCATATATCGCTCAGATAACGCTCCCCTCTCATAGCTTCCCTTATATCGCCGTATTTTCACGCACCTTTCATAGCTTCACTTATAGCTGTGTTTTCGCGCACCTTGTATACCTTCTGCTGTATCGTTGAGGTTTTGCCACCTCTCATACCTTCCACTATATCGATATGTTTGCGCACTTCTGGTAGCTTTCCCTGTATCGATTTTTTCTCGCACACCTCTCATTCCATCCCCTAAATCGCCGTGTTTTCACACACCTCTCATAGCTTCCCCTATATCGCTGTGTTTTCGCGCACCTTGCACATTTTCCCCTATGTTGTTGTGTTTTTGTGCACCTCTCATACCTTCCACCATATCGATGTGTTTTTGCGCACCTCTCATATCTGCCCCTATAACGCGCTTTCTCGGCGACCTCTCATAGCTTCCCCTATATCGCTGTGTTTTCGTGCACATCGCATAACTTCCACTATATCGCTGTGTTTTTGCTGACCTCTCACAGCTGTGCCTATATCGCCGTGTTTTCGTGCACCTCCCATAGCTTCCCATATATCACTGTGTTTTGGCGCACCTTGCATAGCTTGGCCTATATCGTTGTGTTTTCACGCACCTCTCATAGCTTCCCCTATATTGCTGTGCTTTCGCACACCTCACATAGCTTTCGTCAGATCGCTGTGTTTTTGGGTACCTATCATAGCTTCCCCTACATCTCTGTTTTTTTGCACATTTCTCATACATTCTTCTATATCGCCGTCTTTTCACGCACCTCCCATAGCTTCCACTATATTGCTGTGTTTTCTTGCACCTCTCATACCTTCCCCTATCTCGCTTGATTTTCGTGCACCTCCCATAGCTTCCCATATATTGCTGTGTTTCGCGCACCTCTCATACCTTCCACTATATCGTTGTGTTTTCACGCACCTCTCGAAGATTCCCCTATATCGATGTGTTTTCACGCACCTCTCATAACTTCCCCTATATCGCTGTGTTTTCTTGCACCTCCCATAGGTTCCCCTCCATCGTTGTGTTTTCGCGTGCCTATCATACCCTCCCCTGTGTTGCTGTTTTCTGGTGCACCTCTCTTAGCTTTCCATATATTGCCATGATTTCACGCACCTCTCATAGATTCCCCTATATTGCCGTGTTTTCGCAAACCTCGCATAGCTTCCCCTATATCGCAGTGTTTTTGCTGACCTCTCATAGCTTCTCCAATATCGCTGTGTTTTCCCGCACTCCCATAGCTTCCCCAATATCATTGTGTGTTCGCGCACCTCTGATACCTTCCCCTGTTTCGCTGTGTTTTCGCGCACCTCTTATAGCTTCCCCTATATCGTCGTGTTTTCGCACACTTCTCATAGCTTGCCATATATGGCGATGTTTTCGCACACCTCTCATAACTTCCCATAGATCTCTGTGTTTTCGCGCACCTCACTTAGCGTCCCCTATATCGGCATTTTTTCGCACACCTCCCATAGCTTCCCTTATATTGCTGTGTTCTCTCACTCCTCTGATACCTTCCCCAATATCGCTCTGTTGTCGTGCACTTCTCATGGCTTCCCAATATCGTTGTGTTTTCTCGCACCTCTCATCCCTTCGCCTATATCGCCCTGTTTTCGCGCACCTCTCGTAGCTTCCCATATATGGCTGCGTTTTCGCGCACCTCCCATAGCTTCCCCTATATCGTTGTTTTTGTGCACCTCTCATAGCTTCCCCTATATCGCTGTGTTTTCACACACCTCGTGTAGCTTCCCCTATATCGTTGAGTTTTTGCGCACCTCTCATACCTTCCACTATATCGATGTCTTCACCCACCCCTCGTAGCTTCTCCTGTATCGATGTGTTCTGGTGCACCTCTCATCCCTTCCCCTATATCGCCGTGTTTTCGTGCACCTCCCATAGCTTCCCCTAAATCAATATGTTTTCGCACACCTCTCATAACTTCCCCTATATCGCTGTCTTTCCATGCATCTCCCACAGGTTCCCCTGCATGGATGTGTTTTCGCGCACCTCTCATAACTCCCCCTATATCGCTGTCTTTCCATGCACCTCCCACAGGTTTCCCTGCATCCCTGTGTTTTCGCGGGCCTATCGCACCCTCCCCTGTGTTGCTGTGTTCTCGTGCACTTCTCTTAGCTTTCCATATAATGCAATGATTTCGCGCACCTCTCATAGCTTCCCCGAGACTTTCTCCTATAACGCCGTGTTTTCACGCACCTCCCATAGCTTCCACTATATCGCTGTGTTTTCTCGCACCTCTCATACCTTCCCCCATACCGCTCTATTTTCGTGCACCTCCCTTAGCTTCCCATATATGGCTGGGTTTTCTGGTACCTCTCGTAGCTTCCCCTATATCACTGTGTTTTCGCACACCTCTCATCCCTTCCCCTATATCGATGTGTTTTTGCGCACCTCTCATAGCTTCCCCTGTATCGATGTGTTTTCGCACACCTCTCATACCTTCCCCTAAACGCGTTTTTTCGCAGACCTCTTATAGCTTCCCCTATATCGCTGTGTTTTCGCGCGCCTCTCATAGCATTCCTGATATCGTTGTGTTTTTGCGCACCTCTCATAGCTGCGCCTACATCTCTGAATTTTCGCACATTTCTCATACATTCTCCTATATCTTCGTCTTTTCACGCACCTCTCATAGCTTTCATTATATTGCTGTGTTTTCTTTCACCTCTCATACCTTCCCCTATATCGCTCTGTTTTCATGCACCTCCCATAGCTTCCCATATATCCCTGTCTTTTCGCGCACCTCTCATACCTTCCACTATATCACTGTGTTTTCGCGCACCTCTCGTAGTTTCCCCTATATTGATGAGTTTTCGTGCACCTCTCGTAGTTTCCCCTATATCGCTCTGTTTCCATGCACCTCCCATAGCTTCCCATATATCGCTGTTTTTTCGCGCACACTCATACCTTCCACTATACTTAAGGAAGTAGCCCAAGATATAGTGGATGCCTTAGTGATAATTTTTCAAAACTCGTTAGATTCTGGACTAGTTCCTGAGGATTGGAGGGAGGCTAATGTAACCCCACTTCTTAAAAAAGGAGGGAGAGAGAAACCGGGGAATTATAGACCGGTTAGCCTAACGTCGGTGGTGGGGAAACTGCTGGAGTCAGTTATCAAAGATGTGATAACAGCACATTTGGAAAGCGGTGAAATCATCGGACAAAGTCAGCATGGATTTGTGAAGGGAAAATCATGTCTGACGAATCTCATAGAATTTTTTGAGGATGTAACTAGTAGAGTGGATAGGGGAGAACCAGTGGATGTGGTATATTTGGATTTTCAAAAGGCTTTTGACAAGGTCCCACACAGGAGATTAGTGTGCAAACTTAAAGCACATGGTATTGGGGGTAAGGTATTGATGTGGATGGAGAATTGGTTAGCAGACAGGAAGCAAAGAGTGAGAATAAACGGGACCTTTTCAGAATGGCAGGCGGTGACTAGTGGGGTACCGCAAGGATCAGTGCTGGGACCCCAGTTGTTTACAATATATATTAATGACTTGGATGAGGGAATTAAATGCAGCATCTCCAAGTTTGCGGATGACACGAAGCTGGGTGGCAGTGTTAGCTGTGAGGAGGATGCTAAGAGGATGCAGAGTGACTTGGATAGGTTGGGTGAGTGGGCAAATTCATGGCAGATGCAATTTAATGTGGATAAATGTGAAGTTATCCACTTTGGTGGCAAAAATAGGAAAACAGATTATTATCTGAATGGTGGCCGATTAGGAAAAGGGGAGGTGCAATGAGACCTGGGTGTCATTATACAGCAATCATTGAAAGTGGGCATGCAGGTACAGCAGGCGGTGAAAAAGGCGAATGGTATGCTGGCATTTATAGCGAGAGGATTCGAGCACAGGAGCAGGGAGGTAATACTGTAGTTGTACAAGGCCTTGGTGAGACCACACTTGGAGTATTGTGTGCAGTTTTGTTCCCCTAATCTGAGGAAAGACATCCTTGCCATAGAGGGAGTACAAAGAAGGTTCACCAGATTGATTCCTGGGATGGCAGGACTTTCATATGAAGAAAGACTGGATGAACTGGTCTTGTACTCGTTGGAATTTAGAAGATTGAAGGGGGATCTGATTGAAACGTATAAAATCCTAAAGGGATTGGACAGGCTAGATGCAGGAAGATTGTTCCCGATGTTGGGGAAGTACAGAACAAGGGGTCACAGTTTGAGGATAAAGGGGAAGCCTTTTGGGACCGAGATTAGGAAAAACTTCTTCACACAGAGAGTGGTGAATCTGTGGAATTCTCTGCCACAGGAAACAGTTGAGGCCAGTTCATTGACTATATTTAAGAGGGAGTTAGATATGGCTCTCGTGGCTACGGGGATCAGGGGGTATGGAGGGAAGGCTGGGGCGGGGTTCTGAGTTGGATATCAGCCATGATCATAATAAATGGCGGTGCAGGCTTGAAGGGCCGAATGGCCTACTCCTGCACCTATTTTCTATGTTTCTATGTTTCTATACCGCTGTGTTTCCGCGCACCTCTCGCAGCTTCCCCTATATCGATGTGTTTTCTCACACCTCTGATAACTTCCCCTATATCGCTGTGTTGTCATGCACCACCCATGGCTTCCCATATATCGCTGTGTTTTCGCGTACCTCTCATAGTTTCCCCTATATCGCTGTGTTTTTGTGAACCTCGCATACCTTCCCCTATATAGTTGTGCTTTTGTGCACCTCTCATACCTTCCACTATATCGATGTGCTTCACGCACCTATCGTAGCTTCCCCTGTATCGATGTGTATTCGCGCAGCTCTCATACCTGACCCTATATCGTCTTGTTTTTGCAGACCTCTCATACCTTCAACTATATCGTTGTGTTTTCACGCACCTCTCATACCTTCCACTATATTGATGTGTTATCGCATACCTCTCATAACATCCCCTATGTCGCTGTGTTTTCACGCCCCTCCCACAGTTTCCTATTTTTTGTCTTGTTTTTGTGCACCTCTCATAGCTTCCCCTATATTGTTGTGTTTTCACTGCACCTCTCATTCCTACCACTGTATCGATGTGTTTTCCCGCACCTCCCATAGCTTCCCATTTTTCGCCGTGTTTTCGCGCACCTCCCATAGCTTCCCATATATTGCGATGTTTTCGCACACCTCTCATATCTTCCCCCAAATCGCTGTGTTTTTGCGCACCTCTCATAGCTTCCCCTATATCGCTGTGTTCTGGTGCACCTCCCATAGCTTCCCATATATCGCTGTCTTTTCGCGCTCGTCTCACACCTTCCACTATATCGCTGTGTTTACGTGCATCTCTCGTATCTTCCCCTATATCGCCGTTTTCTCGCGCACCTCTCATACCTTCCCGTATATTGCAATGATTTCGCGCATCTCTTATAGCTTCCTCCAAAACGCTGTGTTTGTGCGCACCTCTCATACCTTCCCCTATTTCGGCATGTTTTCACACACCTCCCATAGCTTCCCCTATATCGCTGTATTTTCGCGCACCTCCCATTATTTCCTCTACATTGCTGTGTTTTTGCGCACCTCTGATACCTTCCCCTATATTGTTGTGTTTTCGCGCACCTCTCATACCCTCCCATATATTGCTGTGTTTTCATGCACCTCCCATAGCTTCCCATTCTTCGCCGTGTTTTCACGCAAATCTCATAGCTTCCCATATTTTGTGATGTTTTAGCGCACCTCTCATAGCTTCCCATATATTGGTCTTCTCGCGCACCTCTCGTAACTTCCCCTATATCGATGTGTTTTCGCGCACCTCTCATAGCTTCCCCTATGTCGCCGTGTTTTCGCGTACCTCGCATAGCTTCCCCTACATCGTTGTCTTTTCGCGCACCTCTCATACCTTCCCCTATATCGACGTGTTTTCACACACCTCTCATACCTTCACATATATCACTGTGTTTTCGCGCACCTCTCATACCTTCCCCTATATCGTTGTATTTTCGCGCACCTCGCATATCTTCCCCGTATGACTGTGTTTTCATGCACCTCCCATAACTTCCCTTATGTCGCTGTGCTCTCGTGCACCTCTCATCACTTCCCATATATTGCTCTGCATTCACACACTTCCCATAGCTTCCCCTACATTGCTGTGTTTTTGTGCACCTCTCATACCTTCCCCCATATCACACTGCTTTCACGCACCTCCCATAATTCCACATATATCACCGTATTTTCACGCATCACCCATATCTTCCATGCACAAAAACATGGCGATATAGGGGAAGCTCTGTGAGGAGTGTGAAAACACAGCGATCTAGGGGAAGCTATGAGAGCTGCTTGATAACACAGTGATATAGGGGTAGATGTGAGAGGTGCGCGAAAACATGGCGATATAGGGGAAGTTATATGAGGTGTGCGAAAATAGAATGATATTGGGGAAGCTATGTGAGGTGCAGGAAAACACAGCAATATAGGAGAAGCGATGAGAGGTGCGCGAAAACATAGCAATATATGGGAAGCTATGAGAGGTGCGCGAAAACAGAGCGATATAGGGGAAGGTATGAGAGGTGAGAGAAAACACAGCTATATAGTGGAAGCTATGGGAGGTTCACGGAAACACAGCGATGTAGGGGAAGGTATGAGTGGTGCACAAAAACACAGCGATATATGGGAAGCCATGGGAAGTGCACGACAGCAGAGTGATATAGGGGAAGGTATCAGAGGAGTGCGAAAACACAACGATATAGCGGAAGCTATGTGAGGAGTGCACAAACATGGCGATATAGGGGGCGATATGTGAGGTGTGCGAAAACACAGTGATCTAGGGGAAGCTATGGGAGGTATGCGAAAACACACAATATAGGGGAAGCTATGAAAGCTGCTCGATAACACGGCGATATAGGGGAAGATGTGAGAGGTGCGCAAAAGCACGACGATATACGGGAAGCTATAAGAGGTGTGCGAAAACACAGCGATATAGGGGAAGATATCAGAGGTGTGCGAAAACACAATGATATTGGGGAAGCTATGGGAGATGCAGGAAAACACAGCGATAAAGGAGAAGCTATGAGAGATGAGCGAAAACACAGTGATTTGGGGATAGGTATAAGAGGTGCGCGAAATCATTGCAATATATGGAAAGCCATAAGAGGTGCATGAGAACACAGCAACACAGGGGAGGGTATCATCGGCACGCGAAAACGCAGCGATGTAGGGCAACCTATGGGAGGTGTGCAGACAGGGGAAGTTATGGGAGGTGCATGAAAACACAGCGATATAGGCGAAGTAAATGAGCGGTGCGTGAAAACACATTGATATAGGGGAAGCTATGAGGGGTGCACGAAAGCACAGCGATATTGTGCAAGGTATGAGAGGTGTGCGAAAACACAGCGATATATGGGAAGCTATGGGAGATGCACGAAAACAGAGCGATATAGGGGAAGGTATGAGAGGTGTGAGAAAACACAGCAATATAGGGTTAGCTATGGGACATGTGCGAAAACAGGGCCAAAATAGGAGAAGGTATGAGAGGTGCGCGAAAACAGAGCGACGTAGGGGAAGCTATACGAGGTGCGCCAGAACGCGGCGATATAGGGGAAGCTAAGAGAGGTGCTCAAAAACACAGTGGATTGTGGGGATCTATGAGACATGAGTGAAAACATCGCAATATATGGGAAGCTATGAGAGGTGCGCGAAAACACAACGATAGAGAGGAAGGTATCAGAGGTGCGTGAAAGCACAGCGATACAGGGGAATCTATGGAAGGTGTGTAAAAACACAGTGATATAGAGGATGGTGTGATAGGCACGCAAAAACACAGCGATACTTGGGAAGCTATGTAGGTGCGTTAAAACACAGCGAAATAGGGGAAGTTATGAGAGGTGCGCAAAAACACAGCGATATAGTGGAAGGTATGAGAGGTGCGCGAAAACAGAGCGATATAGGAGAATGTCTGAGAGGTGTGAGAAAACACAGCAATATAGGGAAAGCTATGGAGGTGCGTTAAATCACGGCGAAATGGGGAAATTATGAGAGGTGCACAAAAACACAGCGATGTAGGGGAAGATATGGGAGTTGCATGAAAATACAGCGACATAGTGGATGGTGTGATAAGTACGCGAAAACACAGCGATATATGGGAAGCTATGGAGGTGCACGAAAACAGAGCGAGAAAGGGGCAGGTATGAGAGGTGTGAGACAACACAGCAATATAGGGGAAGCTATTGGGGAAGGGATAAGAGGTGCGTGAAAACACTGCGATATAGGAGAAGGTATGCGAGGTGCGAAAAAACACAGTGATATATGGGAAGATATGAGATGTCCGCGAAAACACAGTGATATAGGGGAATCTCTGGGAGGTGCGCGAAAACACGGCGATATACGTGAAGGTATATGAGGTGCGTGAAAACACGTCGATATAGGGGAAGATATGAGAGATGAGCGAAAACACAACAGTATAGGGGAAACTATGCGAGCTGCGCGAAAACACAGCGATATCGGGGAAGAAATGAGAGGTGCCAGAAAACACATCAATATAAGGAAACTACGAGAGGTACGCGAAAACACAGCGATATAGTGGAAGGTATGAGAGGTGTGCAAAAACACAGCGATATATGGGAAGCTATGGGAGGTGCACGTAAACACAGCGAGAAAGGGGAAGATATGAGTGGTGTGAAGAAACACAGCAATATAGGTGGAGTTATGGGAGGTGCGTAAAAGCACGGCAATATATGGAAAAGTATGAGGGGTGTGCAAAAACATAGTGGTGGAAGTAAATCTCTGCGAGGTGCGCGAAAACACGGCGATATAGGGAAATCTATGAGAGGTGTGCGAAAACATGGCGAAAAATGGGATGCTATGGGAGGTCCGAGAAAACAGGGCAATATAGGGGAAGTGATGAGAGGTGCACGAGAGCACAGCGACATAGAGGAAGCTATGGGAGGTGCGTGAAATCGGAGCAATAAAGGAGAAGTTATGACAGCTGCTTGATAACACAGTGATATAGGGGAAGATATGAGAGGTGCGCTAATACACGGTGATATAGGGGAATGTATGGGAGGTGAGTGAAAATACTGCGATATAGGGGAAGGTATGAGATGTGTGAGAAAACACAGCAATATAGGGGAAGCTATGAGAGGTGCGCAAAAACATCGCAATTTATGGGAAGGTATGAGAGGTGCGCGAAATCACGGTGATAAATGGGAAGCTCTGGGAGGTGCGTGAAAGCACGGCAATATAGGATAAGGTATGAGAGGTGCGCGAAAACACAGCGATATGGGGAATCTATGAGAGGTGCCTGAAAACACAGCAATTTAGGGAAAGGTATGAGAGGTGCACGAAACAAAGCAATTTAGGGGAAGATATGAGATGTGCGCGAAAACACACGATATAGGAGAATCTACGAGAGGTGCGTGAAAAAACATCGATATAGTGGAAGGTATGAGAGGTGCGCAAAAACTCAGCGGTATATGGGAAGCTATGGGAGGTGTGCGAAAACATGGCATTATACGTGAAGGTATGAGAGGTGCGTGAAAACAAATTGATATAGTGGAAGGTATGAGAGATGAGCGAAAACTCAGCTAAAAAGAGGAAGGTATCAGCTGTGCATTAGAAAATGGCGAAATAGGCAAAGCTACGAGAAGTGCGCGAAAACACAACGATATAGTGGAAGGTATGAGAGGTGCTTGAAAACACAGCGATACTTGGGAAGCTATGGGAGGTGCACGAAAACAGAGCGAGAAAAGGGAAGGTATGAGAACTGTGAGAAAACACTGCAATATAGGGGAAGCTATGAGAGGTGCGTGAATGCCCAGCGATATAGGAGAAGATATGAGAGGTGCGAGAAAACATAGCGATGTAGAGGAAGCTATGCAAGGTGTGCCAGAACACGGCGATATAGGGGAAGCTATGACAGGAGCACAAGAACACAGCGATTTGGGGGAAGCTATGAGAGGTGCGCGAAAACACAGCGATTTGGGGGAAGCTATGAGAGGTGCGCGAAAATATTGCAATATATAGAAACCTATGAGAAGTGCACAAGAACACAGCAATAGAGGGGAAGCTATGAGAGGTGCGCGATAACACAGCGAAAAAGGGGAAGGTATGAGGGGTGCGTGAAAACACGGCGAAATAGGGGTAGGTAAGAGGTGTGCAAAAAGACAGTGATAAGCAGGAAGCTATGAGAGGTGCACGAAAACACGGCATTATACGTGAAGGTATGAGAGGTGCGTGAAAACAAATTGATATAGTGGAAGGTATGAGAGATGAGCGAAAACTCAGCTAAAAAGAGGAAGGTATCAGCTGTGCATTAGAAAATGGCGAAATAGGCAAAGCTACGAGAAGTGCGCGAAAACACAACGATATAGTGGAAGGTATGAGAGGTGCTCGAAAAGACAGCGATACATGGGAAGCTATGGGAGGTGCACGAATACAGAGCGAGAAAAGGGAAGGTATGAGAACTGTGAGAAAACACTGAAATATAGGGGAAGCTATGAGAGGTGCGTGAATGCCCGGCGATATAGGAGAAGATATGAGAGGTGCGCGAAAACACAGCGATGTAGGGGAAGCTATACGAGGTGCACCAGATCACGATGATATAGGGGAAGTGATGAGAGGTGTGCAAAAACACAGCGATTTGGGGGATTCTATGATTGGTGCACGAAAACATGGCAATATATGGCAAGCTATGAGAGGTGTGCGAAAACAAGGCAAAAAATGGGAAGCTATGGGAGGTCCGAGAAAACAGGGTGATATAGGGGAAGTGATGAGAGGTGCACGAGAGCACAGCGACATAGGGGAAGCTATGGGAGGTGCGTGAAAACAGAGCAATATAGGAGAAGTTATGACAGCTGCTTGATAACACAATGATATAGGGGAAGATATGAGAGGTGCGCTAATACACGGTGATAAAGGGGAATGCATGGGAGATGCGTGAAAATACTGCGATATAGGGGAAGGTATGAGATGTGTGAGAAAACACAGCAATATAGGGGAAGCTATGAGAGGTGCGTGAAAACATCGCAATATATGGGAAGGTATGAGAGGTGCGCGAAAACACGGCGATAAATGGGAAGCTCTGGGAGGTGCGAGAAAGCACGGCGATATAGGATAATGTATGAGAGGTGCGCGAAAACAACGATGTAGGGGAAGCTATGCAAGGTGCACCAGAAAACGGCGATATAGGGGAAGGTTTGCGAGTTGCGCAAAAACACATCGATATAGGGGAAGCTACGAGAGATGCGCGAAAACACAGCAATATAGGGGAAGCTATGGGAGGTGCATGAACGCACAGCGATATAGGGGAAGCTAGGAGAGGTGAGCAAAAACACAGTGATATAGGGGAAGCCTTGGGAGGTGCGCAAAATCACAATGATATCGGGGAAGGGATGAGACGTGCGTGAAAACACAGCGATAAAGTGGAAGCTATGGGAGGTGCGCGAAAACACAGTGATATAGCAGAAGCTATGAGAGGTGCGTGAAAACACAGCGATATGGGGAAAGTTATGGGAGGCTCGCGAAAACATAGCGATATAGTGAATGTATGGGAGGTGCGTGAAAATACTGCAATATAGGGGAAGGTATGAGATGTGAGAGAAAACACAGCAACAAAGGGGTTGTTATGGGAGGTGCGTGAAAGCACGGCAATAAGGAGAAGGTATGAGAGGTGTGCAAAAACATAGCGATGTAGGGGAAGCTATGCAAGGTTCGCCAGAACACGGCGATATAGGGGAAGCTAGGAGAGGTGCGCAAAAACACAGCGATTTGGGTGAATCTATGAGAGGTCCGCGAAAACATCGCAATATATGGGAAGCTATGAGAGGTGCGCGAAAACATGGCGAAAAATGGGAAACTGTGGGAGGTCCATGAAAACAGGGCGATCTAGGGGAAGTGATGAGAGGTGCACGAGAGCACAGCGACATAGGGGAAGCTATGGGAGGTGTGTGAAAACACAGCAATATAGGCGAAGCTATGACAGCTGCTTGATAACACAGCGATACAGGTGAAGATATGAGAGGTGCGCGAAAACATGGTGATATTGCGGAAGCTATGAGAGGTGAGCGAAAACACAGCGATATAGGGGAAGTCTTGGGAGGTGCGTGAAAGCACGGCGATATAGGAGAAGGTATGAGAGGTGCACGAAAACATAGCGATGTAGGGGAGGCTATGCAAGGTGTGCCAGAACAAGGCGATATAGGGGAAGCTATGAGAGGTGCACAAAAACACATCGATTTGGGCGAATCTATGAGAGTTCTGCGAAAACATCGCAATATATGGGAAACTATGAGAAGTGCGCGAAAACACGGCGAAAAATGGGAAGCTATGGGAGGTCCCAGAAAACATGGCGATATAGGGGAAGTTGTGTGAGCTGCTTGATAACACAGTTTTATAGGGGAAGCTATGAGAGGTGCGCGAAAACACAGAGATTTGCAGGGACGCTATGAGAGGTGCACGAAAATATTGCAATATATAGAAACTTATGAGAGGTGCACGAGAACACAGCAATAGAGGGGAAGGTATGAGAGGTGCGCAATAACACAGCAAAAAAGGGGAAGGTATGAGAGGTGTGCGAAAAGACAGTGATATAGGGGAAACTATGGGAGGTACGTGAAAACAGGGCGCTATAGCGGTAGGAAAGAGAGGAGCACGAAAAGAGTGATAAGTGGAAGCTATGAGAGGTGCGCGAAAACACAGCGATATAGGGGAAGTATGGGTGGTGCGCGAAAACACATTGATATAGGGAAAGCTACGAGGGGTGCGTGAAAAAACATCTATATACTGGAAGGTATGAGAGGTGTGCAAAATCACAACATATATAGGGGAAGGTATGTGAGGTGCGCAAAAACACTGCAATATATGGGAAGCTATGAGAGGTGCATGAAAACATGGCGATATAAGGGAAGGTATGAGAGGTGCGCGAAAACACAGTAATAAAGGTGAAGCTATGGGAGGTGCGCAAAAACACGGCGATATACGTGAAGGTGTGAGAAGTGGGTGAAAAGATAGTGGTGGAGGTGAAGCTATGTGAGGTGCACAAAAACTCGGTGAGATAGGGGAAGCTATGAGAAGTGGGCGAGAAAATTGCAATGTATAGAAAGCTATGAGAGGTGCGTGAAAACACAGTGATAGAGTGGAAGGTATGAGAGGTGCGTGAAAACACATCGATATAGGGGAAAGTATGAGAGATGAGCGAAAACACGGCGATATAGGGGAAGCTATGAGAGGTGCGCGAATACACAGCGATACAGTGGAAGGTATGAGAGGTGCGTGAAAACACAACGATATATGGGAAGCTATGGGAGGTGCACGAAAACAGAGCGAGAAAGGGGAAGATATGAGTGCTGTGAGAAAACACAGCAATATAGGGGGATTTATGGGAGGTGCGTGAAAGCATGGCGATATATGGAGAAGGTATGAGAGGTGTGCGAAAAGATAGTGGTGGAGGTGAAGCTATGCGAGGTGCGCGAAAACACAGTGATATAGGGGAAGCTATGAGAGGTGCGCGAAAACACAGCGATTTGGGGGAAGCTATGAGAAGTGGGCGAAAAAATTGAAATATATAGAAAGCTATGAGAGGTGCGCAAAAACACAGCGATAGAGGGGAAGTTATGAGAGGTGCGCGAGAACACAACGATATAGGGGAAGCTATGCGATGTGTGCGAGAACACGGCGATATAGGGAAGCTATGAGAGGTGCGCAAATAGACGGCGATATACGTGAGGGTATGAGAGGTGCGTGAAAACACGTCGATGAGAAAAAACTCAGCTAAAAAGGGAAAGGTATGAGCGGAGCGTGATATCACTGTGATATAGGCAAAGCTGTGAGAGGTGAGCAAAAACACAGCGATATAGGGGAAGCTATGCGAGCTGCGCGAAAACATAGCGATATAGTGGACGGTATGAGAGGTGCGCGAAAACACAGCAATATATGGAAAGCTATGGGAGGTGCACGAAAACAGAGCGAGAATGGGGAAGGTATGAGAGGTGTGAGAATACACAGCAATATAGGGGAAGCTATGGGAGGTGCGCAAAATACGGTGATATAGGGAAAGCTATGAGATGTGTGAGAAAACACTGCAATATAGGGGAAGCTATGGGAGGTGCGCGAAAGCACTGCAATATCGGGGAAGGGATGAGAGGTGCGTGAAAACACAGCGATATAGGGGAATGTATGGGTGATGCGTGAAAATACTGCGATAAAGTGGAATGTATGAGAGGTGCGCAAAAACACAGCGATTTGAGCGAACCTATGAGAGGTCTGCGAATACATCGCAATATATGGGAATCTATGAGAGGTGCGCCAAAACACGGTGATATAGCAGAAGCTATGAGAGGTGAGCGAAAACACAGCGCTGTAGGGGAAGCTATGGGAGGTGCGCGAAAACACAGCGATATAGGGGAAGCTATGGGAGGTGGGCGAAAACAGGGCGATATACGTGAAGGTATGAGAGGTGCTTTAATACGCATCGATATAGGGGAATGTATGAGAGATGAGTGAAAACTCAGCTAAAAAAGGGAAGGTATGAGAGGTGCGCAAGAACACGGCGATATAGGCAAAGCTATCAGAGGTAAGCAAAAACATAGTGATGTTGGGGAAGTTATGAGAGCTGCGCGAAAGCAGAATGATACAGGGGAAGCTATGCGAGGTGCGCAAAAACATGGTGATTTAGGGGAAGCTATGAGAGGTGCGTGAAAATGCAGTGATTTGGGAGAAGCTATGAGAGGTGCGCGAAAATATTGAAATATCTGGAAACCTATCAGAGGTGCACGAGAACAGAGCAATAGAGGGGAAGCTATGAGAGGTGCGCGAAAACACAGCGATATAGGGGAAGGTATACGAGGTGCGCAAAAACACTGCAATATATGGGAAGCTATGAGAGGTGCGTGAAAACATGGCGATATAGGGGAAGGTATGAGAGGTGCGCAAAAACACAATGATAAAGAGGAAGCTATGGGAGGTGCGCGAAAACACGGCGATATACGTGAAGGTATGTGAGGTGTGTGAAAACACGTCGATATAGGGGAAGGTTTGAGAGATGAGTGAAATCTCAGCTAAAAAGGGGAAGGTATGAGAGGTGCGTGAGAATATGGCGATATAAGCAAAGCTATGAGAGGTGAGCAAAAACACAGCGATATAGGGGAAGCTACGCGATGTGCACGAAAACATAGCGATATAGTGGACAGTATGAGAGGTGCACGAAAACACAGCGATATATGGGAAGCTATGGGAGGTGCGTGATATCATGGCGATATATGGAGAAGGTATGAGAGCTGTGCGAAACGATAGTGGTGGAGGTGAAGCTATGAGAGGTGCGCGAAAACACAGTGATTTGGGGGAAGCTATGAGAAGTGTGCGAAAAAATTGCAATATATAGAAAGCTATGAAAGTTGCGCGAAAACACAGCGATAGAGGGGTAACTATGCGAGGTGCGCCAGAACACGGCGATATAGGGGAAGCTATGGGAAGTCTCTGAAAACATGGCGATATAGGGGAAGTTATTTGAGTTGCTTGCTAACACAGCGATAAAGGGAAAGTAATGAGATGTGCGCGAAAACTAGGTGGTATAGGGGAAGCTATGAGAGGTGACCGAAAACACAGCTAAAAAGGGGAAGATATCAGAGGTGCTTGAGAACATAGGGATATGGGCAAAGCTATGAGAGGTGAGCAAAAACACAAAGATATTGGGGAAGCTACGAGAGGTGCGCTAAAACACTGCGATTTCGTGGAAGGTATCAGAGGTGCGTGAAAACACAGCGATATAGGGGAAGCTATGAGAGGGGAGTGAAAACACAGCGATATAAAGGAGGACTTGAGCGGTGCGCGAAATCACAGTGATATCGGGGAAGGGTTGAGAGGTGCATGAAAACACAGCGATATAGGGGAAGCTATGGGAAGTGCGCGAAAACACAGCGATACGTGAAGGTATGAGAGGTGCGTGAAAACACGTCGATATAGGGGAAGGTCTGAGAGAAGAGCAAAATCTCAGCTAAAAACGGGAAGGTATGAGAGGTGAGCGAGAACACGGCAATATAGGTTCGCTGTGAGAGGTAAGCAAATACACAGCGATATAGGGGAAGGTATGGGAGGTACGCGAACACACAACGATATAGGGGAAGTTATGAGAGGCGCACAAAAACACATCGATATGGGGCAGTTACGAGAGATGCGCAAATACATAGCGATATAGTGGAAGGTATGAGAGGTGCGCGAAAACACAGCGATATAGGGGAAGCTATGGGAGGTGCGTGAACGCATGGAGATGCAGGAGAAGATATGAAAGGTGCGCGAAAACACAGCGATGTAGGGGAAGCTATGCAAGGTGCGCCAGAACGCGGCGATATAGGGGAAGCTATGAGAGGTGCGCAAAAACACACTAAAAAATGGGAAGAAATGGGAGGTCCCTGAAAACATGATAATATAGGGTAAGTTATGTGAGCTGCTTGATAACACAGCAATATAGGGGAAGTAATGAGATGTGCGCGAAAACACGGTGATATAGAGGAAGCTATGAGAGGTGAGCGAAAACACAGCGCTATAGGGGAAGCCTTGGGATGTGCGCAAAATCACAGTGATATCAGGGAAGGGATGAGAGGCACGTAAAAACACAGCGATATAAGGGAAGCTATGGGAGGTGCGCAAAAACACAGCGATATAAGGGAAGCTATGGGAGGTGGGCGAAAACGGGGCGATATACGTGAAGGTATGAGAGGTGCTTTAATACACGTCGATATAGGGGAATGTATGAGAGATGAGTGAAAACTCAGCTAAAAAAGGGAAGGTATGAGAGGTGCACAGAACACGGCGATATAGGCAAAGCTATCAGAGGTGAGCAAAAACATAGTGATGTTGGGGAAGTTATGAGAGCTGCGCGAAAGCAGAACGATATAGGGGAAGCTATGCGAGGTGCGCGAAAACATGGTGATATAGGGGAAGCTATGAGACGAGCGCGAAAACATAGTGATTTGGGGGAAGCTATGAGAGGTGCGCGAAAACACAGCGATTTGGGGGAAGTTATGAGAGGTGCGCGAAAGTATTGCAATATATGGAAACCTATCAGAGGTACACGAGAACACAGCAATAGAGGGGAAGCTATGAGAGGTGCGCGATAACACAGCGAAAAAGTGGAAGGTATGAGAGGTGCGCGAAAACACAGCGATATATGGGAAACTATGGGAGGTGTGTGAAAACGGCGATATCGGGGTAGGAAAGAGAGGCGCGCGAAAAGAGTGATAAGCGGGAAGCTACGAGATGTGAACGGAAACATAGCGATATAGTGGACGGTATGAGAGGTGCGCGAAAACACAGCGATATATGGGAAGCTATGGGAGGTGCGTGATATCATGGCGATATATGGAGAAGGTATGAGAGGTGTGCGAAACGATAGTGGTGGAGGTGAAGCTACGAGAGGTGCGCGAAAACACAGCGATTTGGGGGAAGCTATGAGAAGTGTGCGAAAAAATTGCAATATATAGAAAGCTATGAGAGGTACGCGAAAACACAGCGATAGAGGGAAAGGTTTGAGAGGTGCGCGAGAACACAACGATATGGGGAAGCTATGCGATGTGTGCGAGAACACGGCGATATAGGGGAAGCTTTGAGAGGTGCGCGAATACACGGCGATATACGTGAAGGTATTAGAGGTGCGTGAAAACACGTCAATATAGGGAAAGGTATGAGAGATCAGCAAAAACTCAGCTAAAAAGGGGAAGGTATGAACGGAATGCGAGATCACCGTGATATAGGCAAAGCTGTGAGAGGTGAGCAAAAACACAGCGATGTAGGGGAAGGTATGAGAGGTACTCAAAACCACAACGATATAGGGGAAGCTATGCGAGCTGCACGAAAACACAGCAATATAGGGGAAGTTATGAGAGGTGCGCGAAAACACATCGATATAGGGCAAGCTACGAGAGATGCGCGAAAACAGCGATATATAGGAAGCTATGGGAGGTGCACGAAAACAGAGGGAGAATGGGGAAGGTATGAGAGGTGTGAGAAAACACAGCAATATAGGGGAACCTATGGGAGGTGCGTGAACGCACGGCGATATAGGAGAAAATATGAAACGTGCGCGAAAGCACAGTGATTTGTGGGAATCTATGAGTGGTGCGCGAAAACATCGCAATATGTAGGAAGCTATGAGAAGTACGCGATAATACGGCGAAAAATGGGAAGCTATGGAAGGTCCGTGGAAACAGGGCGATATAACGGAAGTGATGAGAGGTGCACGAGAGCACAGCTACATAGGGGAAGCTATGGGAGGTGCATGAAAATAGGGAGATATAGGGGAAGATATGAGAGGTACGCGAAAACACAGTGATATAGGGGAAGCTATGGGATTCGCGCAAAAACACTGCGATATACGTGAAGGTATGAGAGGTACGTGAAAACACATTGATATCGGGGAAGGTATGAGAGATGAGCGAAAACTCAACTAAAAAGGGGAAGGTATGAGAGGAGCGCAAGAACACGGCGATATAGGCAAAGCTATGAGAGGTGAGCAAATCACAACGATATGGGGGAAGGTATGAGAGGTGTGCGAAAACACAACGATATAGTGGAAGCAATGCGAGCTGCACGAAAATACAGCGATATAGGGGAATATTGGGTGCATGAATACAGAGTGAGAAAGGGGAAGGTATGAGAGGTGTGAGAAAACACAGCAATATAGGGGAAGCTATGGGAGGTGCGTGAATGCACGGGGATATAGGAGAAGGTATGAGAGGTGCACGAAAACACAGCAATGTAGGGGAAGCTATGCAAGGTACGCTAGAACACGGCGATATAGGGGAAGCTATGAGAGGTGCACGAAAACACAGAGATACAGGGGAAGATATGAGTGGTGTGCGAAAACATCGCAATCTATAGGAAGCTATGAGAGGTGCGCGAAAATACGGCGAAAAATGGGAAGCTATGGAAGGTCCGTGAAAACAGGGCGATATAGGGGAAGGGATGAGAGGTGCACGAGAGCACAGCGACATAGGGGAAGCTATGGGAGGTGCGTGAAAACAGAGCAATATAGGGGAAGCTATGACAGCTGTTTGATAACACAGCGATATAGGGGAAGATATGAGTCATGCGCCAAAACACGGTGATATAGCAGAAGTTATGAGAGGTGTGCAAAAACACAGCGATATAGGGGAATCTATGGGAGGTGCGTGAAAACACTGCGATAAAGGGGAAGGTATGAAAGGTGCGTGAAAACACAGTGATATAGGGGAAGCTATGGGATGTGCGCAAAAACACGGCAATATACGTGAATGTATGAGAGGTGTGTGAAAACACGTCGATATAGGGGAAAGTATGAGAGATGAGAGAAAACTCAACTAAAAAGGGGAAGTTATGAGAGGTGCGCAAGAACACGGCGATATAGGGGAAGGTATGCGAGGTGCGCGAAAACACAACGATATAGAGGAAGCAATGCGAGCTGAGCGAAAACAGAGCGAGAAAGGGGAAGGTATGAGAGATGTGAGAAAACACAGCAATATAGGGGAAGCTATGGGAGGTGCGTGAAAGCACAGCGATATAGGAGAAGGTCTCATAGCTTCCTCCATATTGCCATGTTTTCGCGCACCTCTCATACCTTCCCCTATATTGCCGACATTACGCGCACCTCTGATAGCTTCCCTTATATTGCGCTGTTTTCGCGCACCTCCCATAGTTTCCCCGATATCACTGTTTTCGCGCAACTCTCATACCTTCCCCTAAATCGTTGTTTTTTTCATGCACCTCTCATAGCTTCCCCCATATTGCAGTGTTTTCGCGCACCTCCCATAGATGCCCCGATATCGCTGTGATTTCGCGCTCCTCCTATAGCTTCCCCTATATTGCAGTGATTTTGCGCACCTCCCACAGCTTGCCCAAAATCGCTGTTTTTGCGCACCTCTTATTCCTTCCACTATATCACTCTGTTTTTACGCACCTCACATAGCTTGCCCCGATATCGCCGTGTTTTCCCTCACCTCTCACACCTTCCCTGAACCGCCGCTTTTTCGTGCACCTCTCATACATTCTCCTACATTGCCGTATTTTCGTGCACCTCTCATACCATCCCCTATATCGCCGTGTCTTCGCGAACCTCCCATACCTTCGGCTATATCATTGTTTTCGCGCACCTCTCATTGATTCCCCTACATCGCTGTGTTTTTGCACACGTCTCATACATTCCCCTATATCATTGTGTTTTCGCGCACCCCCCATAACTTCCCCTATATCGCAGTGTCTTTGCGCACCTCCCATAACTTAAGCTATATCGCTGTATTTTCCCAAAACTCTCATAGCTTCCGCTATATCGGTGCGTTTTTGTGCACCTCCCATAGCTTCCCCTGTATCACTCTGTTTTCCCGCACCTTGATAACTTCCCCTATATCGCGGTGTTTTCCTGCACCTCTCATAATTTCCCCTATATCGCCTTGTTTTCACGCACCTCCCATAGCTTCCCTATATCACTATGTTTTCATGCACCTCCCATAGCTTCCCCTGTATCACTCTGTGTTCCCGAACCCCTGATAACTTCCCCTACATCGCTGTGTTTTCGTACACCTCTCATACCTTCCCCTATATTGCTCTGATTTCGCTCTCCCCCCATAACTTCCCCTATTTCGCCGTGTTTTCGTGCCACTCTCATACATTCCCATACCTTGCCATGTTTTCGCGCACCTCTCATGCCTTACCCTACATCGCCGTGTTTTTGCACACCTCTCATACTTTCCCCTATATCACAGCGTTTTCACGCACCTCTAATACATTCTGCTATCTCGCTGTGTTTTCGTGCACCTCCCGCATCTTCCCCTATATCGCTGTGTTTTTGCTCTCTCATACCTTCCCCTATGTCGCTGTGTTTTAGCACACCACTGATACATTGCCCTGTATCGCCATGTTTTCGCGCACTCTTATACCTTACCCTGTATCGCTGTGTCTTCGCACATCTCTCATAGCTTCTCCTATATCGCTGTGTTTTCGCGCACCTCTCATAGCTTCCCCTTTGTCGCTGTGTTTTCGCAAACCTCTCATAGCTTTCCCTTTGTCGCTGTGTTTTCGCAAACCTCTCATAGCTTCCTCTATATCACTGTGTTTTCGCACACCTCTCATACCTTCCCTTATATCGCCGACATTTCCCGCACCTCTCATAGCTTCCATTATATTGCACTGTTTTCGCACACCTCCCATAGATTCCCCGATATCGCTGTGTTTTCGCACACCTCTCATACCTCCCCCTAAATTGCTGTATTTTCACGCACCTCTTATAGCTTCCCATATATTGCAGTGTTTTTGAGCACCTCCCATAGCTTCCCCTACATTGCTGTGTTCTCGCGCACATCTCATATCTTCCCCAATATCTTCGTGTTTTTGTGCACCTCTCATACCTTCCCCTATATCACTGTGTTTTCCCAAACCTCTCATAGCTTCCCCTATATCGCCGTGTTTTCATGCACCTCTCATAGCTTCCCCTGTATCACTGTGTTTTCCCGCACCTCTGATAACTTCCACTACATCGCTGTGTTTTCGCACACCTCTCATACCTTCCCTTATATTGCTCTGTTTTCACTCACCCCCATAACTTCCCCTATATTGTGGTGTTTTCGCACACCTCCCATAGCTTCCGCTATATCGCTGTATTTTCCCAAACCCCTCATACCTTCCCCTATATGGCTGTGTTTTCGTGCACCTCCCGCAGCTTCCCCTATATCGCAGTGTTTTTGCTCTCCCATACCTTCCCCTTGATTACTGTGTTTTTGCTCACCTCTCATCCATTCCCCTACATCGTTGTGTTTTCGCTCACCCCCATAACTTGCCCTATATTGCGGTGTTTTCGCGCACCTCCCATAACTTCCCCTATATCGATGTGTTTTCGCGCACCTCTCATAGTTTCCCCTATATCGCCATGTTTTCACGCACCTCCCATAGCTTCCCCTATATCACTGTGTTTTCATGCACCTCCCATAGCTTCCCCTGTATCACCCTGTGTTCCCGAACCTCTGATAACTTCCCCTACATCGCTGTGTTTTCGCACACCTCTCATACTTTCCCCTATATCGCTCTGTTTTCGCTCTCCCCCCATAACTTCCCCTATTTCGCCGTGTTTTCGTGCCACTCTCATACATTCCTATACTTCGCCGTGTTTTCGCGCAGGTCTCATGCCTCACCCTACATCGCCGTGTTTCTGCACACCTCTCATACTTGCCCCTATATCGCAGCGTTTTCGTGCACCAATAATACATTCCGCTATCTTACTGTGTTTTCGTGCACCTCCCGCAGCTTACATCGCTGTGATTTGGCTTTCTCATACCTTCCCCTATGTCAATCCCCAAATCAGTGCGCACCCTCATGTGCGAGAACGCAGCCCTAAATCAGTGCGCACCCCCAAATCATGTTCACCCCAAAACTCCGTGCGCAGCCATATTCACAGCCACTTCCCTAATTCTGCGTTTTCTGCAAATTGGTGCGCACCCCAACCCCGCTGACACACCCGCCGGCATAACAGATTTTTTCAGAGGAACATTCATTTCAAACCGTTCAGAAAATTGTTGTCTCGGGAAGAAAAATAATCATTATAAATTCTTTGCAAATCTTGCTGTAACTTCAAGCCCGTATTGAATCCAAACGCACATGCGATTATCTTCGAGCATAAACCGTGTCAAACAGTTCAGAAAATGGCTGCTTCGACATTAAAAAACGCAGCATGAGGGTACGCACTGATTTGGGGGTTGAGGAGCTTTAGAGGTTTGTCATAAAATGCAAGGGTGCACACAGCTTCTGGTGGCTCATGTGGATTATTGAGATACGCGCAGATTTAGTCGTTGTGTTGCAAGGAACGAGGTCCGGAGATGAAGTCAGGAAGTAGACGAGGCTGTGAGCGTTAACGGCAAACAGGAAGGTGTTCGTATGCAAATTTTGAGTAGCAACCTCCAATGTAAAAGCGCAATATGAACAAATCTGAAAAAAAACATAAAGTGCCTATTATCCCTAAAAATGAAACAAACTTGAGATTCGTCACTATTGAAAACCCACAGACACATCCAAATCCGGGAACAACAC
Source organism: Mobula birostris (assembly GCF_030028105.1). NCBI lineage: Eukaryota > Metazoa > Chordata > Chondrichthyes > Myliobatiformes > Myliobatidae > Mobula > Mobula birostris. The sequence continues at coordinate 87,535 of NW_027278321.1, forward strand.
CAAACCCTCTCACACCCACATTAGAGTATGTCAAAGAAAGAATCATTTAAAACATTCAAAAAATATCTGTCTGCACAAGTTTAAAGTGGCGAGGCGAGGTATGGCTAGTGGTGAGTATTGTCTAACGGCTAGAGGCTAGAGGCAGGCTTGCCTAGAGGATAGAGGCTAGGGTCGAGGCTTGGCTAGAGACTAGAAGCGAGGCTTGGCTAGAGGCGAGAAGCTACAGATGAGTTCTGGCTAGAGGCTAGAGGCAAGGCACCTCTCATAGTTTCCTCTATATCGCCGAGATTTCGTGCACCTCTCATACCTTCCCCTATATCGCCGAGATTTCACGTACCTCTCATAGCTTCCCTTATATTGCGCTGTTTTCACGCACCTCACATAAATTCCCCTATATCGCTGTGTTCTCTGGTACCTCACATGCCTTCCCCTATATGGCTCTGTTTTCGTGCGCCTCCCATAACTTCCCATATATCGCTGTGTTTTCGCACACCTCTCATTGCTTCTCCTATATCGCTGTGTTTTCGCACACCTCACATAGCTTCCCCTAAATTGCTGTGTTTTTGCGCACCTTGCATAACTTCCCATTTATCGCTGTGTTTTTGCATGGTTCTCATACATTCCCCTATGTTGCTCTGTTTTCGGTCGCCTCCCATAGCTTCCCCTATATCGTTGTGTTTTCAAGCACCTCTGATAGCTTCCACTATATCACTGTGCTATTGCGCACCTCTCATAACTTCCCATATATCGCTGTGTTTTCACACATCTCCCATAGCTTCCCCTATGTCGCTGTGATCTTGTGCACCTCTCATCAATTCCCCTATATCGCTCTGTTTTTGTGCACCTCCCAGAGCTTCCCATATATCGCTGTGTTTTCGTGCACCTCTCATACCTTTCACTATATCGCAGTGTTTTTGCGCACCTCTCATATCTTCCCCAATATCGCTGTGTTTTCACGTACATCCCATAGCTTCCCCAACATCGCTGTGTTTTTGCGCACCATGCATACCTTCCGCTATATCGCCCTGTTTTCACGCAACTCCCATAACTTTCCATGTATTGCTGTGTTTTCGCGTGCCTGTCATACCTTCCCATATATCGCTCTGTTTTCGGGCACCTACCATAGCTTCCCCTATATCGCTGTGTTTTGGCGCACCTCCGATCGCTTCCCCTATATCGCTGTGTTTTTGCTCACCACTTATAGATTTGCCTATATCGCTGTGTTTTCGTGCACCTCCCATAGCTTCCCCTATATCACTGTTTTCACGCACCTCTAGTTGCTTCCCCTGTATCACTGTGATTTTGCGCCCCTCCTACAGCTTCCCCTATGTTGCCCTGTTGTTGCGCACCTCTCATAGCTTCCCCTATATCGATCTGTATTTGCGCACCTCTCATACCTTCACCTTTAGAGATGCGCTTTATCTCACCTCTCATAGCTTCCCCTATATCGCTGTGTTCTCGGGCACTTCTTATAGCTTGCCTTATATTGTGATGCTTTCGTGCACCTCTCATAGCTTCCCTAATATTGCCGTGTTTTCGCGCACCTCGCATAGCTTCCCCTACATTGCAGTGTTTTCGCACACCTCTCATACCTTCCCTAATATTGCCGTGTTTTCGCACACCTCGCATAGCTTCCCCTACATTGCAGTATTTTCGCACACATCTCATACCTTCCCCTAAATTGCTGCATTTTCACGCAACTCTCATAGCTTCCCCCATATCACTATCTTTTTGCGCAGCTTTCACATCTTCCCCAATATCGCTGTGTTTTCATGCACATCCCATAGATTCTTCTACATTGCTGTGTTTTTGCAAACCTCACATACCTTCCCCTATATCGCTGTGTTTTCACGCACCTACCATAGCTTTCCGCTATATCGCTGTATTTTCCCAAACCTCTCATAACTTCTGCTATATCGCTATGTTTTCATGCACCTCCCATAGTTTCCCTTGTATCACTCTGTTTTCCCGCACCTCTCATACTTTCCCCTATATCGCAGGGTTTTCGCGCACCTCTAACACATTCCGCTATCTCGCTGTGTTTTTGCTCTCTCATACCTTCCCCTATGTCGCTGTTTTAGCGCACCTCTGATATATTGCCCTATATCGCCGTGTTTTCGCGCACTCTCATACCTTCCCCTATATCGCTGTTTTCGCGCACCTCTCATAGCTTCTCCTATATCGCTGTGTCTTCGCACACCTCTCAGCTTCCTCAATATTGCTGTGTTTTCGCGCACCTCTCATACCTTCCCTTATATCGCTCTGTTTTTGCTCACCCCCCATAACTTGCCCTATTTCGCCGTGTTTTTGTGCTACTCTCATACCTTCCCATATTTTGCTGTTTCACCTACCTCTCCTGTCTTTCCCTATATCCCCGTGTTTTCGCGCACCTCTCCTACTTTCCCCTATATCACAGCATTTAGATTCTAATAGATTCCCCTACTTTGTTGTGTTTTCGTGCACCTCCCACAGCTTCCCCTATATCGCTGTTTTCGCGCACCTCTCATAGCTTCTCCTATATCGCTGTGTTTTCGCACACCTCTCATAGCTTCCTCAATATGCTATGACAGGTGCGCGAAAACACATCGATATAGTGGAAGATAGGAGAGGTGCACTAAAAGACAGCGATATATGGGAAGCTATGGGAGGTGCCCCCAAACACAGCGATATAGGGGAAGCTATGAGAGGTGTGCAAAAAAACAGCAATATAGGGGAAGCTGAGTTTTCACGTACCTCTCATACCTTCCCATATATCGCAGTTTTTTTGTGCACCTTCTATACTTTTCCCTGTAATGCCATGCTGTTGCTCACCTTCCAAATCTTCCCCTATATCCCCGTATTTTTCCGCACCTCTCATAGTTTCCCTGACATTGCTCTGTTTTCGTGCAGCTGTCATAGCTTCCCCTATATTGCTGTGTTCTCATGCACGTCCCATAGCTTGCCCTATATCGCCGTGTTTTCGCGCACCTACCATAGCTTTCCGTATATCGCTGTGTATTCACGCAACTCCCATACCTTCCCCTATATCGCTGTGTTTTCGCGCACCACTCATACCTTCCCCTATACTGCCTGTTTTCACGCACCTCCCATAGTTTCCCATATATCACCGTTTTTGCATCCCTCTCATAGTTTCTCCTATGTCGCCCTGTTTTCACACACCTCGCATAGCTTCCCATTTTTCACCGTGTTTTTGCGCGCTTCTCATAGCTTCCTGTATATTGCGATGATTTCGTGCACCTCTCATACCTTCCCCTATGTCACTCTGTTTTCTGCACCTCCCATATCTTCCTATATATCACTGCGTTTTTGCGCACCTCCCATTCCTTCCCCTATTTCGCCACGTTTTCACGCACCTCTGATAGCTTCCGATATATCGCTGTGTTTTCACGTGCCTATCATAACGTCGCCTATATGACTGTGTTTTCGTGCATCTCTCATAGCTTCTCCTATCCCACTGTGTTTTCGCGCAGCTCTCATACCTTCCTCTATATCACTGTGCTTTCACGCACCTCGCATACCTAACCCTATATCACTGTGTTTTTACGCACCTCTCATGCCGCCCCCTATATCCCTGCGTTTTCGCGCACCTCTCATACCTTCCCCGTATGGCTGTGTTTTCACGCACCTCCCATAACTTCCCCTGTATTGCTCTGCTTTTGCACACCTCCCATAGCTTCCCCTACATCGCTGTGTTTTTGCGCACCTCTCATACCTTCCCCAATATCGCTGTGTTTTCACGCACCTCCCACAGCTTTCCATTTTTCGCCATGTTTTCGCGCACCTCTCATAGCTTCCCATATATTGCAATGATTTCGCGCAACTTTTATAGGTTCCCCCAAATCGCTGTGTTTTTCCGCAACTCTCATACCTTCCCCTATTTCGCCGTGTTTTCACACACCTCCCATAGCTTCCCATTTCTCACTGTGTTTTCTCGCACTTCTGATAGCTTCCTCTATATCGCTGTTTTTTCGTGCTCCTCCCATGTCTTCCTCTATATCACTGTGTTTTTGCGCACCTCAGATACCTTCCCCTATATTGTTGTGTTTCCGTGCACCTCTCATACCTTCCCCTATATTCCTGTGTTTTCACGCACCTCCCATGGCTTCCCATTTTTCGACGTGTTTTTGCGCACCTCTCATAGCTTCCTATATCTTGCGATGTTTTCGCGCATCTCCCATTGCTTCCCATATATCGCTGTCTTTTCGCGCATCTCTCACATCTTTCCCTATATCGCTGTCTATTCGCGCACCTCTCTTATCTTCCCCTATATCGATGTGTTTTTGCGCACCTCTCATACCTTCCCCTATATCGCTGTGTTTTCATGCACTTCCTATAGCTTCCCATTTTTCACCGTGTATTCTCGCACCTCTCATAGCTTCCTATATATTGCGATGTTTTCGCGCACCTCTCATACCTTCCCCTATGTCGCTCTGTTTTCGTGCACCTCCCATAGCTTCTCATATATCGCTGTCCTTTCGCGCACCTCTCACACCTTCCACTATATCACTGCGTTTTCGCGTACTTCTCGTTTCTTCCCCATATCGATGTGTTTTTGCTCACCTCTAATAGCTTCCCCTATGTCGCCGTGTTTTCGCGCACGTCGCATAGCTTCCACTATATCGTTGTTTTTTCGTGCACATCTCATACCTTTCCCTATATCGCCATGTTGTCACACACCTCTCATACCTTCCCCTATATCGACATGTTTTCACGCATCTCTCATACCTTCACGTTTATTGCCATGTTTTCGCGCACCTCCCATAACTTCCCCTATATCGTTGTGTTTTCGCGCACTTCTTATAGCTTCCCCCAAATCGCTGTGTTTTCGCGCACCTCTCATAGCTTCACGTATATCGCCGTGTTTTCGCAAACCTCGCAATGCTTCCCCTGTTTAGCTGAGTTTTCGCTCATCTCTCATACCTTCTCCTATATCGACATGTTTTCACGCACTTCTCATACCTTCCTCTATATCGCCGTGTTTTCGCAGACCTCTCATACCTTCCCCTATATAGCTGTGTTTTAGCGCACCTCTCATATCTTCCCCGTATGGCTGTATTTTCATGCACCACCCATAACTTCCCATATGTCGCTGTGCTCTCGTGCCCCTCCAATCACTTCCCCTATATTGTTCTGCTTTCGCACACCATCCATAGCTTCCCCTACATCGCTGTGTTTTTGCGCAACTCTCAGAGCTTCCCCATGTTGCCGTCTTTTCGCGCACCTCGCATACCTTCCCCTATATCGTTGTGTTTTTATGCACCTCCCATAGCTTCCCATTTTTCGCCGTGTTTCCGTGCACCTCTCATAGCTTCCAGTATATTGCAATGATTTCACACAACTCTCATAGCTTCCCATATATCGTTGTGTTTTCGTGCACCTCGCATACCTTCTCCTATATCGCTGCGTTTTCATGCACCTCCCATAGCTTCCCATTTTTCGCCCTGTTTTCGCGCACCTCTCATAGCTTCCCCTATGTCGCTCTATTTTCATGCACCTCCCATAGCTTCCGAGATGTCGCTGTCTTTTTGCGCACCTCTCACACCTTCCACTATATCACTGTGTTTTCGCGCACCTCTCATATCTTTCCCTATATCGACGTGTTTTCACGCACCTCTTATACCTTCCCTTATATCGACGTGTTTTCACACACCTCTCATACCTTCCCCTATATCGCCGTGTTTTTGCACATCTCCCATATCTTCCCCTCTATTGCTGTGTTTTCGCGCACCTCTCATAACTACTCCTATATCGCTGAGCTTTCACGCACCTCCCATAGCTTCCCCTATATTGCTGTGTTTTCTCACACCTCTCGTACCTTCTCCTTCCTTGCTCTGCTTTTGTGCACCTCCCATAGCTTCCCATATATCACTGTGTTTTCGCACACCTCTCATACCCTCCACTATATCGCTGTGTTTTCGCACACCTCTCATACCCTCCACTATATCGCTGTGTTTTCGCACACCTCTCGTAGCTTCCCCCATATCGATGTGTTTTTGCGCACCTCTCATAACTCCCCCTATATCGCCATGTTCTCACGCACCTCTCATACCTTCCCCTTTTTAGCTGAGTTTTCGCTCATCTCTCATACCTTCCCCTATATCGACGTGTTTTCACGCACCTTTCATACCTTCACGTATATAGCCGTGTTTTCGCGCACCTCCCATAGATTCCCCTATATCACTATATTTTGGCGCACCTCTCATACCTTCCTCTATATCACTGTGTTTTTCTGACCTCTCATAGCTTTGCCTATATCGCCGTGTTCTCACGCACCTCTCATACCTTCCCCTTTTTAACTGAGTTTTCGCTCATCTCTCATATCTTCCCCTATATTGACGTGTTTTCACGCACCTTTCATACCTTCACATATATCACCGTGTTTTCGCGCACCTCCCATAGATTCCCCTATATCGCTGTGTTTTCACGCACCTCTCATTCCTTCCCCGATATCACTGTGATTTTGCGCTGTTCCCAAGGCTTCCCCTATATCGCTGTGTTATCAAGCAGCTCTCATAGCTTCACCTCTATTGTTCTGTTTTCACGCACCTCCCATAGCTTCCCCTATGTCACTGTGCTCTCCTGCACCTCTCATCACCTCCCCTATATTGCCCTGTTTTCACTGACCTCCAATAGCTTCCCATTTTTGCCGTGTTTTTGCACACCTCTCATAGCTTCCCATATATTGCGATGTTTTCGCGCACCTCTCATAACTTCCCCTATGTCGCTGTGTTTTCATGCACCTCCCATAGCTTCCTCTACATCGCTGTGTTTTCGCGCACTTCTCATACCTTCCCCTATATTGCTCTGTTTTCGCGCACCTCTCATAGCTTCCCCCAAATCGCTGTTTTCCTGACCTCTCATAGCTTTGCCTATATCGCCGTGTTCTCGCGCACCTCTCATACCTTCCCCTTTTTAGCTGTTTTCGCTCATCTCTCATACCTTCCCCTATATCGACGTGCTTTCACACACCTTTCATACCTTCACGTATATCGCCGTGTTTTCTCGCTCCTCCCATAGATTCCCCTATATCACTGTGTTTTTGCGCACCTCTCATACCTTCCCCTATATCGCTGTGTTTTCACTCACTTCCCATACATTCCCCGATATCAAACAACAGGAATTCTGCAGATGCTGGAAATTCAAGCAACACACATCAAAGTTCTGGTGAACGCAGCAGACCAGGCAGCATCTCTAGGAAGAGGTGCAGTCAACGTTTCAGGCTGAGACCCTTCGTCAGGACTAACTGAAGGAAGAGTGAGTAAGGAATTTGAAAGTTGGAGGGGGAGGGGGAGATCCAAAATGATAGGAGAAGACAGGAGGGGGAGGGATGGAGCCAAGAGCTGGACATGTGATTGGCAAAGGGGATATGAGAGGATCATGGGACAGGAGGTCCGGGGAGAAAGACAAGGTGGGGGGAACCCAGAGGATGGGCAAGGGGTATAGTCAGAGGGACAGAGGGAGAAAAAGGAGACTGAGAGAAAGAAAATAAATAACGGAATGGGTACGAGGGGGTGGTGGGGCATTAGCAGAAGTTAGAGAAGTCGATGTTCATGCCATCAGGTTGGAGGCTACCCAGACGGAATATAAGGTGTTGTTCCTCGAACGTGAGTGTGGCTTCATCTTTACAGTAGAGGAGGCCGTGGATAGGCATGTCCGAATGGGAATGGGATGTGGAATTAAAATGTGTGGCCACTGGGAGATCCTGCTTTCTCTGGCGGACAGAGCGTAGGTGTTCAGCAAAGCGGTCTCCCAGTCTGCGTCGGGTCTCACCAATATATAAAAGGCCACATCGGGAGCACTGGACGCAGTATATCACCCCAGCCGACTCACAGGTGAAGTGTCGCCTCACCTGGAAGGACTGTCTGGAGCCCTGAATGGTGGTAAGGGAGGAAGTGTAAGGGCATGTGTAGCACTTGTTCCGCTTACAAGGTTAAATGCCAGGAGGGAGATCAGTGGGGAGGGATGGGGGGGACGAATGGACAAGGGAGTCCATAGCTACTCCTTTAGTTTGGAGGAAGTAGGAGGAGCCAAAGGAGAAATTATTAAGAGTAAGGACTAATTCCGCTAGACGGAGCAGAGTGGTGGTAGAGGGGAACTGATTAGGTCTGGAATCCAAAAAGAAGCAAAGAGCTTTGAGACCTTCCTGATGGGGGATGGAAGTATATAGGGACTGGACATCCATGGTGAAAATAAAGCGGTGGGGGCCAGGGAACTTAAAATCATCGAAAAGTTTAAGAGCGTGAGAAGTGTCACAAACATAGGTCGGAAGGGTTTGAACAAAGGGGGATAAAACCGTGTCGAGGTATGAAGAAACGAGTTCGGTGGGGCAGGAGCAAGCTGAGACAATAGGTCGGCCAGGACAGGCAGGTTTGTGAATCTTGGGTAGGAGGTCGAAACGGGAAGTGCGAGGTGTGGGAACTATAAGGTTGGTAGCAGTGGCTGGGAGATCCCCTGAACGGATAAAGTCGGTGATGGTGTGGGAGACAATGGCCTGGTGCTCCTTAGTGGGGTCACGATCGAGGGGTAAATAAGAGGAGGTATCCGCCAGTTGTCGCTGTGCCTCAGCAAGGTAGAGGTTGTACACCAGACTACAACACCATCCCCCTTATCGGCGGGTATAATAATAAGGTTAGGATTAGTGCGGAGGGAGTGGAGAGCAGAGCGTTCGGAAAGAGTGAGGTTGGAATGGGAACAAGGTGCGGTGAAGTCGAGACGGTTGATGTCCCGTCGGCAGTTAGCAATAAAGAGATCCAGAGCAGGCAGAAGGCCAGAGTGGGGTGTCCAAGAAGAAGAGGAGGTTTGAAGACGGGAGAAGGGGTCATCGATGGGGTTGGAAGAGTCCTTGCCGAAGAAGTAGGCTCGGAGACGGAGCCGGCGGAAGAAGAGTTCCGCATCATGGCGAACTCGGAACTCACTGAGGTGTGGGCGAAGGGGGACAAAGGTGAGGCCCTTACTGAGGATAGAGCGTTCTGCCTCCGACAGTTGAAGGTCGGAGGGGATGGTAAAGACCCGGCACGGACGACAGGTGGGATCAGAGGGGGGAGGGGGGAGGCTGGGGGTTTCAATGGAGAGGGGAGGGTTGTGGTGAGAGGAAGATGGAGCCTCTGAGTACCCAGGAGCTGACGATGGGATCTGAAGGAGATGGGATTGCAGAGTATTGGTGGGGGAAGGGGAGACGGGGTCACAATAGCAGTACATACAGACGCGGCCTGGAGTTCAAGGCTGGAGTTGCATTTGGTGGTTGCTGTGTTTTCGCACACCTCCCATAGCTTCCCCTATATCGCTGTATTTTCACGCACCTCTCATCCCTTCTCCGATATCACTGTGATTTCACGCTCCTCCCAAGGCTTCCCCTATATCGCTGTGTTTTCGGTCACCTCTCATAGTTTCCCCTATATCACCGTGTTTTAGCGCACCTCATATCTTCCCCTATATCACTGTGTTATCAAGCAGCTCTCATCACTTCCCCTATATTGCCCTGTTTTCACGGACCTCCCATAGCTTCCCATTTTTTGCCGTGTTTTTGCGCACCTCTCATAGCTTCTCATATATTGCAATGTTTTCGCGCACCTCTCATAGATTCCCCCAAATTACTGTGTTTTTGCGCACCTCTCATAGCTTCCCCTATATCGATGTATTTTCGCGCACCTCTCATAACTTCCCCGACATCGCTGTGTTTTCATGCACCTCCCATAGCTTCATATACATCGCTGTGTTTTTGCGCACCTCTCATACCTTCCCCTATTTCGCCATCTTTTCACTCACCTACCATAGCTTCCCATATGTCGCTGTGTATTCGCATGCCTATCATACCTTCCCCTATATCTCTGTGTTTTAGCACACCTCCCATAGCTTCCCCTATATCACAGTGTTTTCGCGCACCTTGCATACCTTCCACTATATCGATGTGTTTTCACGTACCTCTCGTAGCTTCCCCTAAATCGATGTGTTTTCACGCACTTCTCATACCTTCCCCTATATCGCTGTGTTTTCGCGCACCTCTCATAGCTTCCCATTTATCACTGTCTTTTCGCTCACCTCTCATACCTACTCCTGTATCGCCCTGTTTTTACGCACCTTCCATAGTTTCCCCTCTATTGCTGTGTGCTTGTGCACCTCTCTTAGGTTTCCATATATTGCAATCTTTTCACGCACCTCTCATAGCTTCCCACAAATCGCTGTGTTTTTCTGACCTCTCATAGCTTTACCTATATCACCATGTTCTCGTGCATCTCGCATAGTGTCCCCTATATCGTTGTGTTTTCGTGCATCTCTCATACCTTCCCCTATATCTCTGTGTTTTTCTGAACTCTCATAGCTTTGCCTATATCGCCGTGTTCTCGCGCACCTCTCATACCTTCCCCTTTTTAGCTGAGTTTTCGTTCATCTCTCATATCTTCCCCTATATCGACGTGTTTTCACGCACCTCTCATAACTTCACGTATATCGCCGTGTTTTCGCCCACCTCCCATAGCTTCCCCTATATCACTGTGTTTTCGCACACCTCTCATACCTTCCCCTCTATCGCTGTGATTTCGCTCAACTCCCATTGCTTCCCCAATATCAATGTGTTTTCGCACACGTCTCATACCTCCCCCTATATCGCTGTGTTTTTACTCACCTCTTATAGCTTCCCCTATATCAACATGTTTTTGTGCATCTCTCATACCTTCACGTATATCGCCGTGTTTTCGTGCACCTCCCATAGATTCCCCTATATGGCTGTGTTTTTGTGCACCTCGCATACCTTCCCCTATATCGATGTGTTTTCACACACCTCTCGTAGCTTCCCCTAAATCGATGTGCTTTCGCGCACCTCTCATACCTACCCCTATATTGCCGTTTTCACGCACCTCCCATAGTTTCTCCTCTATTGCTGTCTGCTTGTGCACCTCTCATAGGTTTCCATATATTGCAATGTTTTCGCTCACCTCTCATAGCTTCCCCCAAATCGCTGTTTTTCTGACGTCTCATAGATTTGCCTATATCACCATGTTCTCGCCCATCTCGCATAGCGTCCCCTATATCGTTGTGTTTTCACGCATCTCTCATACCTTCCCTTATATCACTGTGTTTTTCTGAACTCTCATAGCTTTGCCTATATCGCCGTGTTCTCGCGCACCTCTCATACCTTCCCCTTTTTAGCTGAGTATTCGTTCATCTCTCATATCTTCCCCTATATTGACGTGTTTTCACGCACCTCTCATAATTTCACGTATATCGCCCTGTTTTTGCCCACCTCCCATAGCTTCCCCTATATCACTGTGTTTTCGCGCACCTCTCATACCTTCCCCTCTATCGCTGTGATTTCGCTCAACTCCCATTGCTTCCCCAATATCAATGCGTTTTTGCACACCTCTCATACCACCTCCTATATTGCCATGTTTTCGTGCACCTCTCATATCTTCCCCTATATCGGCGTGTTTTCACGCACCTCTCATACCTTCCCCTATATAGACGTGTTTTCACGCAATTCTCATACCTTCACGTATATCACCGTGTTTTAGCGCACCTCCCATAGCTTCCACTATATTGCTGTGTTTTAGCACATCTCTCAGAGCTTCTTCTATATGGCTGTGTTTTCGTGCACCTCGCATACCTTCCCCAATATCGTTGTGTTTTCACACACCTCCAGTGGCTTCCCCTAAATCGATGTGTTCTCCCGCACCTCCTATAGTTTCCCATATATCGCCGTGTTTTCGCGAACCTCTCATACCTTCCCATTTTTCGCTGTATTATCGCGCACCTCTCATAGCTTCCCCTCTATTGCTGTGTTCTCATGCACCTCTCATAGGTTTCCATGTATTGCAATGTGTTCATGCACCTCTCATAGCTTCCCCTTTTTAGCTGAGTTTTAGCTCATCTCTCATACATTCGCCTGTATAGATGTGTTTTCACGCACCTCTCATACCTTCACGTATATTGCCGTGTTTTTGGGTACCTCCCATAGCTTCCCCTATATCACTGTGTTTTCGCGCACCTCCCATAGCTTCCCCTATATCGCTGTGTTTTCACGCACCTTCCATAGCTTCCCCTATATCGCTGTGTTTTCACGCACCTCTCATCCCTTACCCTGTATCGCTGTGATTTCACGCAACTCTCATAGCACCCCTATATCGCTGTGTTTTCGTGCACCTCTCATACCGTCCCCATATCGCTGTGTTTTTGTGCACCTCCCATACCTTCCTCTATGTCGCTGTGATTTCACGCACCTCTCATACCTTCCCGTACATCGCCGTGTTTTAGCGCACCTCTCATACCTTCCACTATATCGCCGTGTTTTTGCGCACCGCTCAGAACTTCTCCTATATCACTGTCTTTTTGCGCACGTTCCATAGCTTCCCCTATATATCTGAGTTTTCGAGCACCTGCTATAGCTTCTGCTATATCACTGTGTTTTCACGCAACTCCCATACCTTCCACTATATCACTGTGTTTTTGCACACCTCTCATACCTTCCCATATATCGCCGTTTTCGCGCACCTCGCATACCTTGTCCTATATCGCTGTGCTTTGGTCACCTCTCATACCCTCCCCAAAATTGCTGTGTTTTCGCGCACCTCCCATAGCTTCCCATATATCGCTGTGTTTTCGCGCACCTCTCATACATTCCCCTACATCACTCTGTTTTCGCGCACCTCTCATAACTTCTCCTATATCACTGTCTTTTTGCGCACTTTCCATAGCTTCCCCTATATCGCTGCATTTTCGAGCACCTGCTATAGCTTCTACTATATCGCTGTGTTTTCCCGCAACTCCTATACCTTCCACTATATCATTGTAATTTCGCCACCTCTCATATCTTCCCATATATCGCTGTTTTCACGCACCTTGCATACCTTCCCTTATATCGCTGTGCTTTGCTCACCTCTCATACCTTCCCCAAAATTGCTGTGTTTTTGCGCACCTCCCATAGCCTCCCCGATATCACTGTGTTTTCGCGCACCTCTCATACCTTCCCCTGAATCGCTGTGATTTTGCACAACTCCCATAGTTTTACCAATATCAATCTGTTTTCACACACCTCTCATACCTCCCCCATATCACTGCGTTTTCGCTCACCTCTTATAGCTTCCCCTATATCGCCATGTTTTCGTGCACCTCTCATACCTTCCCCAATATGGACGTGTTTTCACGCACCTCTCATACCATCCCCCATATCGCCGTGTTTTCACGCACCTCTCAGAGCTTCTTCTATATCGCTGTGTTTTTGTGCACCTCGCATAACTTCCCCTATATCGTTGTGTTTTCGCACACCTCTCATAGCTTCCCCTAAATCGCTGTGTTTTCGCGCACCTCTCAGAGCTTCCCGATTATCACTGTCTTTTCGTGCACCTCTCATACCTACCCCTATATCGCCCTGTTTTCACGCACCTCGCATAGTTTCCCATATATCGCTGTGTTTTCGCGAACCTCTCATACCTTCCCCTACATCGCCCTGTTTTTGCTCACCTCTCATAACTTCTCCTATATCACTGTCTTTTTGCGCACTTTCCATAGCTTCCCCTATATCGCTGCGTTTTCGAGCACCTGCTATAGCTTCCACTATATCGCTGTGCTTTCCCGCAACTCCTATACCTTCCACTATATCACTGTAATTTCGCCACCTTTCATAACTTCCCATATATCGCTGTTTTCACACACCTTGCATACCTTCCCTTATATCGCTGTGCTTTGCTCACCTCTCATACCTTCCCCAAAATTGCTGTTTTTGTGCACCTCCCATAGCCTCCCCGATATCACTGTGTTTTCACTCACCTCTCATACCTTCCCCTGAATCGCTGTGATTTTGGACAACTCCCATAGCTTCACCAATATCAATCTGTTTTTGCACACCTCTCATACGTCCCTCTATATCGTTGTGTTTTCGCTCGCCTCTTATAGCTTCCCCTATATCGCCATGTTTTCGTGCACCTCTCATATCTTCCCCTATATCGACGTAATTTCGCACACCTCTCATACCTTCCCGTACATCGCCGTGTTTTAGCGCACCTCTCATAGCTTCCACTATATCGCCGTGTTTTTGCGCATCTCTCAGAACTTCTCCTATATCACTGTCTTTTTGCGCACGTTCCATAGCTTCCCTATATCACTGCGTTTTCGGACACCTGCTATAGCTTCCACTATATCGCCGTGTTTTTGCGCATCTCTCAGAACTTCTCCTATATCACTGTCTTTTTGCGCACGTTCCATAGCTTCCCTATATCACTGCGTTTTCGGACACCTGCTATAGCTTCCCCTATATTGCTGTGTTTTCCCACAACTCCCATACCTTCCACTGTATCACTGTGTTTTCGCACACCTCTCATACCTTCCCATATATCGCTATGTTTTCGCGCACCTTGCATACCTTGCCCTATATTGCTGTGCTTTGCTCACCCCTCATACCCTCCCCAAAATTGCTGTGCTTTCGCACACCTCCCATAGCTTCCCATATATCGCTGTTTTCGCGCACCTCTCATACATTCCCCTACATTGCCCTGTTTTCGCGCACCTCTCATAAATTCTCCTATATCACTGTCTTTTTGCGCACTTTCCATAGCTTCCCCTATATCGCTGTGTTTTCGAGCACCTGCTATAGCTTCCGCTATATCGGTGTGTTTTCCTGCAAATCCCATATCTTCCACTATATCACTGTATTTTTGCCACCTCTCATATCTTCCCATATATCGCTATGTTTTCACGCACCTTGCATACCTTCCCATATATCGCTGTGCTTTGCTCACCTCTCATACCTTCCCCAAAATTGCTGTGTTTTTGCGCACCTCCCATAGCCTCCCCGATATCACTGTGTTTTCGGGCACCTCTCATACCTTCCCCTGAATAGCTGAGATTTCGCACAACTCCCATAGCTTTACCAATATCAATCTGTTTTCACACAACTCTCATACCTCCCCCTATATCGCTGTGTTTTTGCTCACCTCTTATAGCTTCCCCTATATCGCCATGTTTTCGTGCACCTCTCATATCTTCCCCAATATCGACGTGTTTTCACGCACCTCTCATACCATCTTCCATATCGCCGTGTTTTCGCGCACCTCTCAGAGCTTCTTCTATGTGGCTGTGTTTTCGTGCACCTCGCATACCTTCCCCTATATCGTTGTGTTTTCGCACACCTCTCGTAGCTTCCCCTAAATCGCTGTGTTTTCGCGCACCTCTCAGAGCTTCCCGCTTATCACTGTCTTTTCGTGCACCTCTCATACCTACCCCTATATCGCCCTGTTTTCACGCACCTCCCATAGTTTCCCATATATCGCCGTGTTTTCGCGAACCTCTCATACCTTCCCATTTTTCGCTGTGTTATCGCGCATCTCTCATAGCTTCCCCTCTATTGCTGTGTTCTCATGCACCTCTCATAGGTTTCCATATATTGCAATGTGTTTGCGCACCTCTCATCGCCGTGTTTTCGGGCACCTCTTATAGCTTCCCCTATATCGGCTTGTTAGCGCGCATCCCTCATAGCTTCCTCTACATCGTGCTGTTTTTGCGCACCTCCCATAGCTTCCCATATATTGCTGTGTTTTCGCGCACTTCCCATAGCTTCCCCTATATCGCCGAGTTTTTGCCACCTCCAATAGCTTCCCCTACATCTCGGCGTTTTCGCACACCTCTCATACCTTCCCCTATAACAGCATGTTTTTGCGCACCTCCCATATCTTCCCCTATATCGCCCTGTTTTTGCGCAGCTCTCATAGCTTCCCATATATCGCTGCGTTTTCGCGCACCTCCCATAGCTTCCTCTACATTGCTGTGTTTTTGTGCACCTCCCATAGCTTCTCAAACATTGCCATGTTTTTGCGCACCTCTCATAGCTTCCCCAATATCTCCCTGTTTTCTTGCGCTTCTCATACCTTCCCCTATATTGCTGTGTTTTCATGCACCACCTATAGCTTTCCCTACATCGCCGTGTTTTTGTTCACCTCTCATAGCTTCCCCTATAATGCTGTGATTTTGCGCACCTCTCATACCTTCCCCTACATCGCTGTGTTTTTGCACACCTCTCATAGCTTTCCCAACATCGCCGTGTTTTCGTGCACCACTCATACCTTCCTGTATATCACTGTTTTCATGCACAGCCAATAGTTTCCTACATATCACCTTGTTTTTGTGCAGCTCTCCTAACTTCCCCTATGTCGCTGTGATTTTGCACATTTCTCATAGCTTCCCGTACATCGCTGTGTTTTCGCGTACCTCCCATAGTTTCCCCTACATTGCTGTGTTTTGCTCACCTCTTATAACTACCCTATATCGCCGTGTTTTCGTGCACCTCCCTTACCTTCCCCTATATCGCTGTGTTTTTGTGCATCTCCCATAAATTCCTCTATATCGCCGTGTTTTTGTGCACCTTCCATATCTTCCCCTATATCACCGTGCTTTCGTGTACCTCTCATACCTTCCCCTATATCGCTGTGTTATCACACAGCTCTCATACCTTCCCCTATATCGCTGTGTTTTTGCGCACATCTCATAACTTCCCCTACATTGCTGTGTTGTCGTGCACTTCTCATAACTTCCTCTATATCACCGTATTTTCGTGCACCTCTCATACCATCCCCTATATCGCCATCTCTTCGCGCACCTCCTATTGATTTGCATGTATCGCTGTTTTTGCGCACCTCCTATAGCTTCCCCTATATTGCTTTGTTTTTGCGCACGTCTCATACCTTCCCCTATATCACTGTGTTTTCACGCACATCCAATAGTTTCCTATATATCGCCTTGTTTTTGTGGAACTCTCCTACCTTTCCCTATATCCCCTAATCTGAGGAAAGACATCTTTGCCATAGAGGGAGTACAAAGAAGGTTCACCAGATTGATTCCTGGGATGGCAGGACTTTCATATGAAGAAAGACTGGATGAACTGGGCTTGTACTCGTTGGAATTTAGAAGATTGAGGGGGGATCTGATTGAAATGTATAAAATCATAAAGGGATTGGACAGGCTAGATGCAGGAAGATTGTTCCTGATGTTGGGGAAGTCCAGAACAAGGGGTCACAGTTTGAGGATAAAGGGGAAGCCTTTTAGGACCGAGATTAGGAAAAACTTCTTCACACAGAGAGTGGTGAATCTGTGGAATTCTCTGCCACAGGAAGCAGTTGAGGCCAGTCCATTGGCTATATTTAAGAGGGAGTTAGATATGGCCCTTGTGGCTACGGGGATCAGGGGGTATGGAGGGAAGGCTGGGGCGGGGTTCTGAGTTGGATGATCAGCCAGGATCATAATAAATGGCAATGCAGGCTCGAAGGGCCGAATGGCCTACTCCTGCACCTATTTTCTATGTTTCTATGTTTCTATGTCGCTGTGATCTCACGCACCTCTCATCCTTTCCCATACATCGCTGCGTTTTCGCGCACCTCTCATATCTTCCACTATATTGCCGCGTTTTTGTGCACCTCTCATACCTTCCCTTAAATCGCTGTTTTCTTGCACCTCTCATAGCTTCTCCTATATCACTGTCTATTCGCGCACCTCCCATAGCTTCCCCTATATGACCGTGTTTTCGCGCACCTCTCATAGCTTCCATGACATCGCTTTGTTTTCGTGCACCTTTCATAGCTTCCCCTACATCGTTGTGTTTTCGCGCAACACCCATAATTTCCCAATATCGCCATATTTTTGCACACCTCTCATACCTTCCTGTATATCACTGTTTTCTCACACCTCTCATAGCTTCCCCTACATTGTTGTGCTTTCGCGCAACACCCATAACTTCCCCTACATCGCCAGGTATTCATAGCTTGTCCTATATCGCTGTGTTTTCAGGCAACTCCTATAGATTCTCCTATATCGCCCTGTATTCATGCACCTCAGCAACAGAGGGGAACCTATGAGAGGTGTGTGAAAACACGGCGATATATGGGAAGCTAGGAGACGCGCGCAAAATCACAGCGTTATAGGGGAAGTTATGAGAGGTGCACAAAAACACTGCAATGTAGGGAAAGCTACGGGAGGTGCATGAAAACACAGCAATATAGGAGAAAGTATGAGAGGTGCTCGAAAACACGGCGATATCGGGGAGGCTTTGGGAGGTACGCGAAAACACAGCGATATAGTGGAAGCTATGAGAGGTGAGCAAAAACACAGTAATTTAGGGGAAGATATGAGAGGTGCACGAAAACACAGAGATGTAGGGGAGGCTATGGGAGGTGCGTGAAAACACAGCATTGTAGGGGAAGCTGTGAGAGGTGCGCAAAAAGACTGCGATGTAGGGGAAGCTATAGCAAGTTCGTGAAAACATAGCAATGTAGGGAAAGTTTTGAGAGGTGCGCGAAAACACGGCAATGTCGGGGAAGTTATGAGAAGTGAGCAAAAACACGGTGATATAGGGGAAGTTATGAGAGGTGAGCGAAAACCCAGCGATATGGGGGAAGATATCAGACGGGCGCGAAAACACAGCGATATAGGGGAGGCTATGAATCGTGCACGAAAACAGAGCAATGTCTGGGAATCTATGAGAGCTGCGGAAAAACGTGAATACAGGGGAAGATATGGGAGGTGCGCAAAAACATGGTGTTATAGGGGAAGGTATGACAGGTGTGCGAAAACGCCGAGATGTAGGGGAAGCTATTGGAGGTGGCAAAAACTCGGCGATATAGGGGAAGCTATGTCAGGTGTGTGAAAACAGAGTGATATAGGGGAAGGTATGAGAGGTGCACGAAAATGCAGCGATGTATGGGAAAGTATGAGAGATGCGCAAAATCACAGCGACATAGGGGAAGGTAGGAGAGCTCCACAAAAACAAGGCGATATATAGGAAACTATTGGATGTGTGTGAAACGCAGAGATATAGGGGAAGGAATGAGTGGTGCGCGAAAACACGGCGATGTAGGGGAAGCTATGAGAAGTGTGCGAAAACACAGCGATATAGGGGAAGCTATGGGAGGTACGAGAAATCACAGTGACGTAGGGGAAGATATGAGAGGTGCGCAAAATCACAGCATTATAGGGGAAGGTATTAAAGGTGAACAAAAACACCGTGATGCAGGGAGAGCTATGGGAGGTGCGCGAAAACACAGCGATATAGTGGAGCTACGGGAGGTGCACAAAAACACAGCGATGTAGGGGAGGGTAAGGGAGGTGCGCAAAAACACGGCGATATAGGGAAGTTATGAGAGGTGCACGGAAACATGGCGAAGTAGGGGAAGGTATGAGAGGTGCGCGAAATCACAGCGTTATAGGGGAAGTTATGAGAGGTGAACAAAAACACGGCGATATAGGGAAAGCTATGGGAGGTGCACGAAAACACAGCGATATAGGGGAAGGTATGAGAAGTGCAAGAAAACACGATGATATAGGGAAAGCTATGAGAGGTGCGCGAAAACACGGCGATGTTGGGGAAGCTATGGGAGGTGCGCGAAAACACAGCAATGCAGGGGAATGGATGAGCGGTGAGCAAAAACACAGCGACATAGCGGAAGGTATGGGATGTCTGCGTAAAGACGGCGATATAGGGGATGGTATGAGAGGTGCCCGAATACACGATATAGGGAAGGTATGAGAAGTGCGCGACAACACAGCGATGTAGGGGAATCTATGTGATGTGCACGAAAACACGGCGATATATGGGAAATTATGAGAGGGAAGCGAAAACGCGGTGATACAGGGGAAGGAGTGAGAGGTGAGTGAAAACACGGCGATATCGGGGGAAGCTTTGTGAGCTGCGCAATTACTGAGCGATGTAGAGGAAGGTATAAGAGGTGCGCGAAAACAGCGATTTTGGGGAAGCTATGGGAGGTGCGTGAAAACACGGCAATATAGGGGAAGGTATGATAGGCCGGTGAAAACACAGCAATATATGGGAAGCTATGGGAGGTGCGCGAAAACACAGAGCTTTTGGAAAAGCTTTGAGAGGTCTGAAACTCAGTATCTCCCTGTTAGGGTAAGTTTTCCAAGCTCCAATTCAGTTCCCATGGTGACCTCTGAAACTCAGTCTCTCCGTGTCATTATTCTAAGTTTTACTTCAGCACCGAGGTTTACCTGTGTAATTCCGTCTCTAAGTGCCAAGAGAGGTTTTGCCTGCCGCTTTCATTTCTACGCTCCGTGTCAGGATAGTTCTGCTTACCTTCTGCTTCCCTGAACACCTTCCTGTTTGCCGTTAACGCTCACACAAATCAGTGCGCACCCTCATGTGCGAGAACGCAGCACTGAATCAGTGTGCATCCCAAATCATTTTCACCCCCAAAACTCCGTGCGCACCCATATTCACAGTCACTTCTTTAGTTCTGCGTTTTCCGCAAATTGGTGCGCATCCCAACCCCGCTGACACGCCCGCAGGCATAACAGATTTTTTCAGAGCAACAATTATTTAAAACCGTTCAGAGAACTGTTGAAAAAATAATCATTGTAAATTCTTTGCAAATCTTGGTGTAACTTCAAACCCGTATTGAATCCGAACGCACATACGATTATTTTCGAGCATAAACCGTGTCAAACAGTTCAGAAAATGGTTGCCTCGACATTAAAAAACGCAGCATGAGGGTGCGCACTGATTTGGGGATTGAGGAGCTTTAGAGGTTTGTCATAAAATGGAGGGGTGCACACGGCTTCTGGTGGCTCATGTGGATTATTGAGATGAGCACAGATTTAGTCGTTGTGTTGCAAGGAACGAGGTCCGGAGATTAAGTTGGGAAGTAGACGAGGGTTTGAGCGTTAACGGCGAACAGGAAGGTGTTCGTGTGCAAATTTTGAGTAGCAACCTCCATTTTAAAAACACAATACGAACAGATTTGAAAATCATAAGGTGCCTATAATCCCTACAAATGAAACAAATTCGTCACTATTGAAAATCCACAGACACACCTAAATCCGGGAACACCACCAAACCTTTTCACACCCACATTAGAGTATGCCAAAGAAAGAATCATTTAAAACATTCAAAAAATATGCACAAGTTTAAAGTGGTGAGGCGAGGTATGGCTAGTGGCGAGTATTGGCTAACGGCTAGAGGCGAGAGGTAAGGCTTGCCTAGAGGCTAGAGGCTAGAGTCGAGGCTTGGCTAGAGACTAGAAGCGTGGCTTCGCTAGAGGCGAGAAGATACAGATGAGTTCTGGCTAGAGGCTAGACGCGAGGCACCTCTCATAGCTTCCTCTATATCGATGTGTTTTCGCGCACCGCTCATAACTTCCCCTATTTCGCCATGTTTTACCGCACCTCCATAGCTTCCCATATATCGCTGTGTTTTTGCGTGCCTATCACACCATCCACTATATCGCTGTGCTTTCGCACACCTCCCATAGATTCCCCTGTATCTCTGGGCTTTTACACACCTCTGATACCTTCCCCTATATCGTTACGTTTTCGCGCACCTCTCATACCTTCACCGATATCACTGTGTTTTCATGCAGCACGCATACCTATCCCTATATCACTGTGTTATCACGCACCTCTCATAGATTCCCATATATTCCAATGTTTGCGCGCACCTCTCATAGTTTCCACCAAATCGTAGTGTTCTCACGCTCCTCTCATAGCTTCCCCTATAATGCCGCGTTTTTGCACACCTCGCATAGCTTCCCCTATATCGCTGTGTTTTCGCGCACCTCGCATAACTTCCCTCTATCGCCATGTTTTCGCAGACGTCTCATACATTCCGCTGTATTGCTGTGTTTTCACGCACCTCCCACAGCTTCCCCTATGTCGCTGTGTTCTCGTGCACCTCTCATCACTTCCCCTATATAGCTCTGCTTTCGCGCACCTCTCAAATCTTCACGTATATCGTCATGTTTTCGCGCACATCTGCTGGCTTCACCTACATCACTGTTTTCTCGTACACCTCTCATACATGCTCCTACATCGCCGTGTTTTCGCGCACATCCGATAGCTTCGCCAACATCACTGTGTTTTCACGCACCTCTCATACCTTGCACTATATCGCTGTGTTTCTGCGCACATCCCATACCTTCCCATATATTGCGCAGCTTTCGCGCACCTCCCATAGCTACCTCTATATCGCCTAGTTTTCGCGCACCTCTCATTTATTCCACTGCAGCGCTGTTTTTTTCGCGCACCTCCCATACCTTCCTTAATATGGCTGTGTTTTCGTGCACCTCTCATAACTTCCCCTGTATTGCTGTGTTTTCGCACACTTCCCATACCTTCCCCTATATCGTTGTGTTTTCACGTGATATAGGAGAAGGTATGAGAGGTGTGAGAAAACACAGCGATATAGAGGAATCTATAGGAGGAGTGCGAAAACACGGCAATCTCGGAGAAAGTATGAGAGATGAGCGAAATCTCAGCTAAAAAGGGGAAGGTATGAGAGGTATGCGAAAACATGGCGATATAAAGGATGCTATGAGAGGGGAGCAAATATTCAGCGATATCGGGGAAGGTATGAGAAGTGCAGAAAAACACAGCGATATAGGGGAAGCAATGGGAGGTGTGCTAAATCACAGCGATATAGGGGAAGGGATGAGAGATGCGTGAAACACGTTGAGATAGGGGAAGGTATGAGGCATGAGCGAAAACTTATCTAAAAGGGGAAGATATGAGAGGTGTGTGAAAACACAACAATATGTGGGAAGCTATGCGAGGTGCGCAAAAACACGGCAATATAAGGGAAGATATCAGAGGTGCGTGAAAACACAACTATATATGGGAAGGTATGAGAGGTGTGTGAAACACGTCGATATAGGGAAAGGTATGAGAGATGAGTGAAATTTCATTTAAAAAGGGGAAGCTATGCGAGGTGCGCGAAAACACGACAATATAGGGGAAGATATCAGAGGTGCATGAAAATACGGCGATATAGGGGAATCTATGGGAAGTGTGCAAAAACACAGTGATACGGGGAAGTTATGAGGAGAAGTTATATAGGAGAAGGTATGAGTGGTGGGCGAAAACACAGCGATATATGGACAGCTATGCGAGGTGCGTGAGAACACGGCGATATAGGGGAAGATATGAGAGGTGCACAAAAACACAGCGATTTGGGGGAAGCTATGAGAGGTGCACAAAAACATTGCAATATATGGGAAGCTATGAGATGTGCACGGAAACACGGTGATATATGGGAAGCTATGTGAGGTGCGTTAAAACAGGGAGATATAGGGGAAGTTATGAGAGGTGCGCAAAAACAGTGACGTAGGGGAAGCTATGGGATGTGCGCGAAAGCAAAGCGATATAGGGGAAGTGATGAGAGGTGCACGAGAGCACAGCGACATAGGGGTATCTACGGGAGGTGCGTGAAAACACAGCGATATACGGGAAGGTATGAGAGGTGCGCTAAAACACAGCAATATAGTGGAAGTTACGAGAAGTCTACGAAAACATGGCGATATACTGGAAAGTATGGGAGCTGCGCGAAAACACAGTGATAAGGGGAATGTATGAGGTGCGCGAAAACACAGCGCTATAGTGGAATAAATGAGAGGTGCGCGAAAACACAGCAATATAGAGGAAGCTATGGGAGGTGCGTGAAAGCTGAGCAATATATGGGAAGGTATGGGACGTGCTCGAAAACACAGCGATATACGGGAAGGTATGAGAGGTGCGCGAAAACACAGCAATATAGTGGAAGTTATGAGAGGTCTGCGAAAACCCGGCGATATACAGGAAAGTATGGGAGGTGTGCGAAAACACAGCGATAAGGGGAATGTACGAGAGGTGCGTGAAAACACAGCGCTATAGTGGAATAAGTGAGAGGTGCGCGAAAACACGGCAGTATAGAGGAAGCTATGGGAGGTGCGTGAAAGCTGAGCAATATATGGGAAGGTATGGGATGTGCGCGAAAACACAGCGATATAGTGGAAAGTATGAGAGGAGCGCGAAAACACAGCAATATTGGGGAAGGTATGGGAGGTGCGCGAAAACACAGTGATAAGGGGAAGGTATGGGAGGTGCACAAAAACACAGCGCTATAGTGGAATAAATAATAGGAGCACGAAAACATGGCGATATAGAGGAAGCTATGGGAGGTGCACAAAAGCTGAGCAATATATGGGAAGGTATGGGACGTGCGCAAAAACACAGCGAAATAAGGGATGGCATGAGAGGTGCATGAACACACGGCGATATACGTAAAGGTATGAGAGGTGCTTGAAAACACGTTGATATAGGGGAAGCGATGAGAGGTGTGCGAAAATGCAGCGATACAGGGGATGATATGAGAGGTGCGTGAAAACACAACGATATAGGGGAAGGTATCAGAGGTGCACAAAAACACAGCAATTTCAAGGAAGTTGTGAGACATGCACGAAAACACATCGATATAGGGGAAGCTACGAGAGGTGCACAAAAACACAGCGATATATGTGAAGCTTTGGAAGGTGCAAGAAAACAGAGCAATATAGGGGAAGGTATGAGATGTGCGAGAAAACACAGCAATTTCGCAGAAGCTATGGGAGGTGCGTGAAATAAAAGGCGATATAGGAGAAGGTATGAGTGGTACGCGAAAACACAGCGACGTAGGGGAAGCTATGCGAGGTGCGCGGGAACACGTCGATATAGGGTCGATATAGGGGAAGCTATGAGAGGTGCACAAGAACACAGTAATTTAGGGGAAGATATGAGAGGTGCACGAAAACACAGAGATGTAGGGGAGGCTATGGGAGGTGCGTGAAAACACAGCATTGTAGGGGAAGCTGTGAGAGGTGCGCAAAAAGACTGCGATGTAGGGGAAGCTATAGCAAGTTCGTGAAAACATAGCAATGTAGGGAAAGTTTTGAGAGGTGCGCGAAAACACGGCAATGTCGGGGAAGTTATGAGAAGTGAGCAAAAACACGGTGATATAGGGGAAGTTATGAGAGGTGAGCGAAAACCCAGCGATATGGGGGAAGATATGAGACGGGCGCGAAAACACAGCGATATAGGGGAGGCTATGAATCGTGCACGAAAACAGAGCAATGTCTGGGAATCTATGAGAGCTGCGGAAAAACGTGAATACAGGGGAAGATATGGGAGGTGCGCAAAAACATGGTGTTATAGGGGAAGGTATGACAGGTGTGCGAAAACGCCGAGATGTAGGGGAAGCTATTGGAGGTGGCAAAAACTCGGCGATATAGGGGAAGCTATGTCAGGTGTGTGAAAACAGAGTGATATAGGGGAAGGTATGAGAGGTGCACGAAAATGCAGCGATGTATGGGAAAGTATGAGAGATGCGCAAAATCACAGCGACATAGGGGAAGGTAGGAGAGCTCCACAAAAACAAGGCGATATATAGGAAACTATTGGATGTGTGTGAAACGCAGAGATATAGGGGAAGGAATGAGTGGTGCGCGAAAACACGGCGATGTAGGGGAAGCTATGAGAAGTGTGCGAAAACACAGCGATATAGGGGAAGCTATGGGAGGTACGAGAAATCACAGTGACGTAGGGGAAGATATGAGAGGTGCGCAAAATCACAGCATTATAGGGGAAGGTATTAAAGGTGAACAAAAACACCGTGATGCAGGGAGAGCTATGGGAGGTGCGCGAAAACACAGCGATATAGTGGAGCTACGGGAGGTGCACAAAAACACAGCGATGTAGGGGAGGGTAAGGGAGGTGCGCAAAAACACGGCGATATAGGGAAGTTATGAGAGGTGCACGGAAACATGGCGAAGTAGGGGAAGGTATGAGAGGTGCGCGAAATCACAGCGTTATAGGGGAAGTTATGAGAGGTGAACAAAAACACGGCGATATAGGGAAAGCTATGGGAGGTGCACGAAAACACAGCGATATAGGGGAAGGTATGAGAAGTGCAAGAAAACACGATGATATAGGGAAAGCTATGAGAGGTGCGCGAAAACACGGCGATGTTGGGGAAGCTATGGGAGGTGCGCGAAAACACAGCAATGCAGGGGAATGGATGAGCGGTGAGCAAAAACACAGCGACATAGCGGAAGGTATGGGATGTCTGCGTAAAGACGGCGATATAGGGGATGGTATGAGAGGTGCCCGAATACACGATATAGGGAAGGTATGAGAAGTGCGCGACAACACAGCGATGTAGGGGAATCTATGTGATGTGCACGAAAACACGGCGATATATGGGAAATTATGAGAGGGAAGCGAAAACGCGGTGATACAGGGGAAGGAGTGAGAGGTGAGTGAAAACACGGCGATATCGGGGGAAGCTTTGTGAGCTGCGCAATTACTGAGCGATGTAGAGGAAGGTATAAGAGGTGCGCGAAAACAGCGATTTTGGGGAAGCTATGGGAGGTGCGTGAAAACACGGCAATATAGGGGAAGGTATGATAGGCCGGTGAAAACACAGCAATATATGGGAAGCTATGGGAGGTGCGCGAAAACACAGAGCTTTTGGAAAAGCTTTGAGAGGTCTGAAACTCAGTATCTCCCTGTTAGGGTAAGTTTTCCAAGCTCCAATTCAGTTCCCATGGTGACCTCTGAAACTCAGTCTCTCCGTGTCATTATTCTAAGTTTTACTTCAGCACCGAGGTTTACCTGTGTAATTCCGTCTCTAAGTGCCAAGAGAGGTTTTGCCTGCCGCTTTCATTTCTACGCTCCGTGTCAGGATAGTTCTGCTTACCTTCTGCTTCCCTGAACACCTTCCTGTTTGCCGTTAACGCTCACACAAATCAGTGCGCACCCTCATGTGCGAGAACGCAGCACTGAATCAGTGTGCATCCCAAATCATTTTCACCCCCAAAACTCCGTGCGCACCCATATTCACAGTCACTTCTTTAGTTCTGCGTTTTCCGCAAATTGGTGCGCATCCCAACCCCGCTGACACGCCCGCAGGCATAACAGATTTTTTCAGAGCAACAATTATTTAAAACCGTTCAGAGAACTGTTGAAAAAATAATCATTGTAAATTCTTTGCAAATCTTGGTGTAACTTCAAACCCGTATTGAATCCGAACGCACATACGATTATTTTCGAGCATAAACCGTGTCAAACAGTTCAGAAAATGGTTGCCTCGACATTAAAAAACGCAGCATGAGGGTGCGCACTGATTTGGGGATTGAGGAGCTTTAGAGGTTTGTCATAAAATGGAGGGGTGCACACGGCTTCTGGTGGCTCATGTGGATTATTGAGATGAGCACAGATTTAGTCGTTGTGTTGCAAGGAACGAGGTCCGGAGATTAAGTTGGGAAGTAGACGAGGGTTTGAGCGTTAACGGCGAACAGGAAGGTGTTCGTGTGCAAATTTTGAGTAGCAACCTCCATTTTAAAAACACAATACGAACAGATTTGAAAATCATAAGGTGCCTATAATCCCTACAAATGAAACAAATTCGTCACTATTGAAAATCCACAGACACACCTAAATCCGGGAACACCACCAAACCTTTTCACACCCACATTAGAGTATGCCAAAGAAAGAATCATTTAAAACATTCAAAAAATATGCACAAGTTTAAAGTGGTGAGGCGAGGTATGGCTAGTGGCGAGTATTGGCTAACGGCTAGAGGCGAGAGGTAAGGCTTGCCTAGAGGCTAGAGGCTAGAGTCGAGGCTTGGCTAGAGACTAGAAGCGTGGCTTCGCTAGAGGCGAGAAGATACAGATGAGTTCTGGCTAGAGGCTAGACGCGAGGCACCTCTCATAGCTTCCTCTATATCGATGTGTTTTCGCGCACCGCTCATAACTTCCCCTATTTCGCCATGTTTTACCGCACCTCCATAGCTTCCCATATATCGCTGTGTTTTTGCGTGCCTATCACACCATCCACTATATCGCTGTGCTTTCGCACACCTCCCATAGATTCCCCTGTATCTCTGGGCTTTTACACACCTCTGATACCTTCCCCTATATCGTTACGTTTTCGCGCACCTCTCATACCTTCACCGATATCACTGTGTTTTCATGCAGCACGCATACCTATCCCTATATCACTGTGTTATCACGCACCTCTCATAGATTCCCATATATTCCAATGTTTGCGCGCACCTCTCATAGTTTCCACCAAATCGTAGTGTTCTCACGCTCCTCTCATAGCTTCCCCTATAATGCCGCGTTTTTGCACACCTCGCATAGCTTCCCCTATATCGCTGTGTTTTCGCGCACCTCGCATAACTTCCCTCTATCGCCATGTTTTCGCAGACGTCTCATACATTCCGCTGTATTGCTGTGTTTTCACGCACCTCCCACAGCTTCCCCTATGTCGCTGTGTTCTCGTGCACCTCTCATCACTTCCCCTATATAGCTCTGCTTTCGCGCACCTCTCAAATCTTCACGTATATCGTCATGTTTTCGCGCACATCTGCTGGCTTCACCTACATCACTGTTTTCTCGTACACCTCTCATACATGCTCCTACATCGCCGTGTTTTCGCGCACATCCGATAGCTTCGCCAACATCACTGTGTTTTCACGCACCTCTCATACCTTGCACTATATCGCTGTGTTTCTGCGCACATCCCATACCTTCCCATATATTGCGCAGCTTTCGCGCACCTCCCATAGCTACCTCTATATCGCCTAGTTTTCGCGCACCTCTCATTTATTCCACTGCAGCGCTGTTTTTTTCGCGCACCTCCCATACCTTCCTTAATATGGCTGTGTTTTCGTGCACCTCTCATAACTTCCCCTGTATTGCTGTGTTTTCGCACACTTCCCATACCTTCCCCTATATCGTTGTGTTTTCACGTGATATAGGAGAAGGTATGAGAGGTGTGAGAAAACACAGCGATATAGAGGAATCTATAGGAGGAGTGCGAAAACACGGCAATCTCGGAGAAAGTATGAGAGATGAGCGAAATCTCAGCTAAAAAGGGGAAGGTATGAGAGGTATGCGAAAACATGGCGATATAAAGGATGCTATGAGAGGGGAGCAAATATTCAGCGATATCGGGGAAGGTATGAGAAGTGCAGAAAAACACAGCGATATAGGGGAAGCAATGGGAGGTGTGCTAAATCACAGCGATATAGGGGAAGGGATGAGAGATGCGTGAAACACGTTGAGATAGGGGAAGGTATGAGGCATGAGCGAAAACTTATCTAAAAGGGGAAGATATGAGAGGTGTGTGAAAACACAACAATATGTGGGAAGCTATGCGAGGTGCGCAAAAACACGGCAATATAAGGGAAGATATCAGAGGTGCGTGAAAACACAACTATATATGGGAAGGTATGAGAGGTGTGTGAAACACGTCGATATAGGGAAAGGTATGAGAGATGAGTGAAATTTCATTTAAAAAGGGGAAGCTATGCGAGGTGCGCGAAAACACGACAATATAGGGGAAGATATCAGAGGTGCATGAAAATACGGCGATATAGGGGAATCTATGGGAAGTGTGCAAAAACACAGTGATACGGGGAAGTTATGAGGAGAAGTTATATAGGAGAAGGTATGAGTGGTGGGCGAAAACACAGCGATATATGGACAGCTATGCGAGGTGCGTGAGAACACGGCGATATAGGGGAAGATATGAGAGGTGCACAAAAACACAGCGATTTGGGGGAAGCTATGAGAGGTGCACAAAAACATTGCAATATATGGGAAGCTATGAGATGTGCACGGAAACACGGTGATATATGGGAAGCTATGTGAGGTGCGTTAAAACAGGGAGATATAGGGGAAGTTATGAGAGGTGCGCAAAAACAGTGACGTAGGGGAAGCTATGGGATGTGCGCGAAAGCAAAGCGATATAGGGGAAGTGATGAGAGGTGCACGAGAGCACAGCGACATAGGGGTATCTACGGGAGGTGCGTGAAAACACAGCGATATACGGGAAGGTATGAGAGGTGCGCTAAAACACAGCAATATAGTGGAAGTTACGAGAAGTCTACGAAAACATGGCGATATACTGGAAAGTATGGGAGCTGCGCGAAAACACAGTGATAAGGGGAATGTATGAGGTGCGCGAAAACACAGCGCTATAGTGGAATAAATGAGAGGTGCGCGAAAACACAGCAATATAGAGGAAGCTATGGGAGGTGCGTGAAAGCTGAGCAATATATGGGAAGGTATGGGACGTGCTCGAAAACACAGCGATATACGGGAAGGTATGAGAGGTGCGCGAAAACACAGCAATATAGTGGAAGTTATGAGAGGTCTGCGAAAACCCGGCGATATACAGGAAAGTATGGGAGGTGTGCGAAAACACAGCGATAAGGGGAATGTACGAGAGGTGCGTGAAAACACAGCGCTATAGTGGAATAAGTGAGAGGTGCGCGAAAACACGGCAGTATAGAGGAAGCTATGGGAGGTGCGTGAAAGCTGAGCAATATATGGGAAGGTATGGGATGTGCGCGAAAACACAGCGATATAGTGGAAAGTATGAGAGGAGCGCGAAAACACAGCAATATTGGGGAAGGTATGGGAGGTGCGCGAAAACACAGTGATAAGGGGAAGGTATGGGAGGTGCACAAAAACACAGCGCTATAGTGGAATAAATAATAGGAGCACGAAAACATGGCGATATAGAGGAAGCTATGGGAGGTGCACAAAAGCTGAGCAATATATGGGAAGGTATGGGACGTGCGCAAAAACACAGCGAAATAAGGGATGGCATGAGAGGTGCATGAACACACGGCGATATACGTAAAGGTATGAGAGGTGCTTGAAAACACGTTGATATAGGGGAAGCGATGAGAGGTGTGCGAAAATGCAGCGATACAGGGGATGATATGAGAGGTGCGTGAAAACACAACGATATAGGGGAAGGTATCAGAGGTGCACAAAAACACAGCAATTTCAAGGAAGTTGTGAGACATGCACGAAAACACATCGATATAGGGGAAGCTACGAGAGGTGCACAAAAACACAGCGATATATGTGAAGCTTTGGAAGGTGCAAGAAAACAGAGCAATATAGGGGAAGGTATGAGATGTGCGAGAAAACACAGCAATTTCGCAGAAGCTATGGGAGGTGCGTGAAATAAAAGGCGATATAGGAGAAGGTATGAGTGGTACGCGAAAACACAGCGACGTAGGGGAAGCTATGCGAGGTGCGCGGGAACACGTCGATATAGGGTCGATATAGGGGAAGCTATGAGAGGTGCACAAGAACACAGTGATTTCAGTGAAGCTATGAGAGGTGCGCAAAAACATTGCAATATATGGGAAGATATGAGATATGCGCAAAAACATGGCAATATATGGGAAGCTATGGGAGGTGCATTAAAACAGGGAGGTATAGGGGAAGTTATGAGAGGTGCGCAAAAACACAGTGACCTAGGAGAAGCTATGGGAGGTGCGCGAAAAGAGAGCGATATAGGGGAAGTAATGAGAGGTGCACGAGAGCACAGCGACATAGGGGAGTCTACGGGAGGTGCATGAAAACATATCAATTTTAGGGAAGGTATGAGAGGTGCGCGAAAAGACAGTGATATGGGGGAATCTATGAGAGGAGCGCAAAAACACAGAAATATAGGGGAAGGTATGAGAGGTGGGCGAAAACACATCGACATAGGGGGTGCTACGAGGGGTGCACGAAAACACATCGATATACTTGAAGGTATGAGAGATGCGCGAAAACACAATGATATAGGGGAAGCGATGTGAGGTGCGCGAAAACACAGCGATATTGGGGATACAATGAGAGGTGTGCGAAAACACAGCGATAAAGGGAAGTTATCAGAGGTGCGCGAAAACATGGCGATAAGGGGGAATGTATTAGAGGTGCGCGGAAACACGGCTATATAGGGGTTGGTATGAGAGATAAGCGAAAAAGGGGGAATGTACGAGAGGTGCACGAAAACACGGCAATATAGGGGAAGCTAAGAGAGGTGTGCGAAAACGCAGCGATCTATGGGAAGCTATGGGAGGTACGCAATAACAGAACGATATAGGGGAAGGTATGAGGGGTACAAGAAAACACAGCGATATAGTGGTAGTTATCAGAGGTGCGTGAAAACGTGGCGATATAGGGGAATGTATGAGAGGTGCGCAGAAACACGGCTATATAGGGGATGGTATGAGAGGTGCGCAAAATCACAGCGATGTAAGGGAAGCTATGAGAAGTGCACAAAAACATCGCAATATATGGCAAGCTATGAGAGGTGTGCGAAAACAGCAATATAGCTGAAGCTATGGGAGGTACGCGACAACATAGCAGTATAGAGGAAAATATGAGAGCTGCTTGATAACACAGCGATATAGGGGAAGATATGATACGTACTGGAAAACACGGAGGTATAGGGGATGGTGTGAGAGGTGTGCGAAAACACAATGATATTGGGGAAGCTATGGGAGGGGTGCGAAAACACAGCAAAACATAGGAAGTTATGAGAGATGTGCAAAAACACAGCCATAATGGGGAAGTTATGGGAGGTGAGCGAAAACACAATTATATTGGGGAAGCTATGGGAGGTTCGCAAAAACACAGTGATATAGGGGAGGTTATGAGAGGTGCGTGAAACACGTCAATATAGGGGTAGGTATGAGAGATGAGCGAACACTCAGCGAAAAGGGGAAGGTATGAGAGGTGCGCGAAAACACAGCAATGTAGGGGAAGCTATGCCAGGTGCGCGGAAACATGGCGATAAAGATCAAGCTATGGGAGTTGCGTGAAAACACTGCGATATAGGAGAATGTATGAGAGGTGCGCGAAAATTCTGTGATGTAGGGGAAGCTATGAGAGGTGCGTAAAAACATCACAATATAAGGTAAGCTATGAGAGGTGTGCAAAAACAGCGATATAGCGGAACCTATGGGAGGTATGCTACAACACAGCAATATAGGGGAAGCTATGCCAGGTGCGCGAAAACATGGCGATAAAGATCAAGCTATGGGAGCTGCGTGAAAACACTGCGATATAGGAGAATATATGAGAGGTGCGCGAAAATTCTGTGATGTAGGGGAAGCTATGAGAGGTGCGTAAAAACATCACAATATAAGGTAAGCTATGAGAGGTGTGCAAAAACAGCGATATAGCGGAAGCTATGGGAGGTAGCGAAAACAAAGCAATAAAGGGCAAGATATAAGAGGTGCACGAAAACACGGCAATATAGGGGAAGCTGTGGGAGGTGTGCGAAATCACAGCGATATAGGGGAAAGGATGAGAGGTGCGTGAAAACACAGCGATATAGGGGAAGCTATGTGAGGTACATGAAAACACAGCAATATAGGGCAAGCTATGAGAGCCACTTGATAACACATCTATAGAGGGGAAGATATGAGAGGTGCGTGAAAACACGGCGATATACGGGAAGCGATGGGAAGTGTGTGAAAACACAGCAATACAGGAGAAATTATGAGAAGTGCGCGAAAACACAGCCATATTCGGGAAGATATGGGAGGTGCGCGAAGACACAGCGATAAGGGGAAGGTATGGGAGGTGCGAGAAAACACAGCACTATAGTGGAATATATGAGAAGTGCGCAAAAACAAGGCAATATAGAGGAAGCTATGGGAGGTGCGCGGAAACTGAGCAATATATGGGAAGGTATGGTATGTGCGAGAAAACACAGCGATATAATGGAAGGTATGAGAGGTGCGTGAAAACACGGCGATACAGGGGAAGTTATGAGATGTGAGCAAAAACACAGCTATATAGGGGAAGCTATGGGAGGAGCTCAAAAACACGGCGATATAGGGGAAGGTATGAGAAGTGCTCAAAAACACAGTGATATTGACGAAGCTAAGGGATCTGCGCAAAAACACGGCGATATACGTGAAGGTATGAGAGTTGCGTGAAAACACGTCGATATAGGGGAAGGTATGAGGGATGAGTGAATACTCAGCTAAAAAGGGGAAGGTGTGAGCGGTGCGCGAGAACACGGCGATATAGGCAAAGCTATGAGAGGTCAGCAAAAACACAGCGATATAGGGGAAGGTATGAGAGGTGCGCGAAAACACAGTGATATAGTTGAAGGTATGAGAGGTGCGCGAAAACACAACGATATAGTGGTAGATATCAGAGGTGCGTGAAAACGTGGCGATATAGGGGAATGTATGAGAGGTGCGCAGAAACACGGCTATATAGGGGATGGTATGAGAGGTGCGCAAAATCACAGCGATGTAGGGGAAGCTATGAGAAGTGCACAAAAACATCGCAATATATGGCAAGCTATGAGAGGTGTGCGAAAACAGCAATATATCTGAAGCTATGGGAGGTACGCGACAACATAGCAATATAGAGGAAGCTATGAGAGCTGCTTGATAACACAGCGATATAGGGGAAGATATGAGACGTACTGGAAAACACGGAGGTATAGGGGATGGTGTGAGAGGTGTGCAAAAACACAATGATATTGGGGAAGCTATGGGAGGGGTGCGAAAACACAGCAAAACATAGGAAGTTATGAGAGATGTGCAAAAACACAGCCATAATGGGGAAGTTATAGGAGGTGAGCGAAAACACAATTATATTGGGGAAGCTATGGGAGGTTCGCAAAAACACAGTGATATAGGGGAGGTTATGAGAGGTGCGTGAAACACGTCGATATAGGGGTAGGTATGAGAGATGAGCGAAAACTCAGCTGAAAGGGGAAGGTATGAGCGGTGCACGAAAACATGGCGATAAAGATCAAGCTATGGGAGCTGCGTGAAAACACTGCGATATAGGAGAATGTATGAGAGGTGCGCGAAAATTCTGTGATGTAGGGGAAGCTATGAGAGGTGCGTAAAAACATCACAATATAAGGTAAGCTATGAGAGGTGTGCAAAAACAGCGATATAGCGGAAGCTATGGGAGGTATGCGAAAACAAAACAATAAAGGGCAAGATATAAGAGGTGCACGAAAACACGGCAATATAGGGGAAGCTATGGGAGGTGTGCAAAATCACAGCGATATAGGGGAAAGGATGAGAGGTGCGTGAAAACACAGCGATATAGGGGAAGCTATGTGAGGTACATGAAAACACAGCAATATAGGGCAAGCTATGAGAGCCACTTGATAACACATCTATAGAGGGGAAGATATGAGAGGTGCGTGAAAACACGGCGATATACGGGAAGCTATGGGAAGTGTGTGAAAACACAGCAATACAGGGGAAATTATGAGAAGTGCACGAAAACACAGCCATATTCGGGAAGGTATGGGAGGTGTGCGAAGACACAGCGATAAGGGGAAGGTATGGGAGGTGCGAGAAAACACAGCACTATAGTGGAATATATGAGAAGTGCGCAAAAACAAGGCAATATAGAGGAAGCTATGGGAGGTGCGCGGAAACTGAGCAATATATGGGAAGGTATGGTATGTGCGAGAAAACACAGCGATATAGTGGAAGGTATGGGAGGTGCGCAAAAACGCGGCGATGTAAGAGAATGTATGAGAGGTGCGTGAAAACACGGCGATACAGGGGAAGTTATGAGATGTGAGCGAAAACACAGCTATATAGGGGAAGCTATGGGAGGAGCTCAAAAACACGGCGATATAGGGGAAGGTATGAGAGGTGCTCGAAAGACAGTGATATTGGCGAAGCTAAGGGATCTGCGCAAAAACACGGCGATATACGTGAAGGTATGAGAGTTGCTTGAAAACACGTCGATATAGGGGAAGGTATGAGGGATGAGTGAATACTCAGCTAAAAAGGGGAAGGTGTGAGCGGTGCGCGAGAACACGGCGATATAGGCAAAGCTATGAGAGGTCAGCAAAAACACAGCGATATAGGGGAAGGTATGAGAAGTGCGCGAAAACACAGTGATATAGCTGAAGGTATGAGAGGTGCGCGAAAACACAACGATATAGGGGAAGCGATGCGAGGTGCGCGAAAACACAGCAATAGAGGGGAAGCAATGAGAGGTGTGTGAAAACACAGCCATATGAGGAAGGTATGAGAGGCGCACTAAAACACAGCAATATTGGGGAAGGTATGAGAGGTCTGCAAAACCACGGCGATATAATGGTAGGTATGAGAGGTGCGCAAAAAGACAGTGATACGCGGGAAGCTATTACAGGTGCGTGAAAACACGTCGATATAGGGAAATGTATGGGAGGTGCGTGAAAACACAGCGATATAGGGGAAGGTAGGAGGGGTGTGAGAAAACACAGCGATATAGGGGAAGCTATGGGAAGTGCGTGAAAACACAGCGATAAGGGGAAGTTATCAGAGGTGTGCGAAAACATGGCGATAAAGGGGAATGTATGAGAGGTGCGTGGAAACACGGCTATATAGGGGATGGTATGAAAGATAAGCGAAAATGCAATTAAAAGAGGGAAGCTATGAAAGGTGCACGAAAACACGGCGAGAAAAGGGAAGCTATGAGAGTTGCGCAAAAACACGGCTATATAGGGGAAGGTATGCGAGGTGCATGAAAACACAGCCATATGAGGAAGGTATGAGAGGCGCACTAAAACACAGCAATATTGGGGAAGGTATGAGAGGTCTGCAAAACCACGGCGATATAATGGTAGGTATGAGAGGTGCGCAAAAAGACAGTGATATGCGGGAAGCTATTACAGGTGCGTGAAAACACGTCGATATAGGGAAATGTATGGCAGGTGCGTGAAAACACAGCGATATAGGGGAAGGTAGGAGGGGTGCGAGAAAACACAGCGATATAGGGGAAGCTATGGGAAGTGCGTGAAAACACAGCGATAAGGGGAAGTTATCAGAGGTGTGCGAAAACATGGCGATAAAGGGGAATGTATGAGAGGTGCGTGGAAACACGGCTATATAGGGGATGATATGAGAGATATGCGAAAATGCAATTAAAAGAGGGAAGGTATGAAAGGTGCACGAAAACACGGCGAGAAAGGGGAAGCTATGCGAGTTGCGCAAAAACACGGCTATATAGGGGAAGGTATGCGAGGTGCATGAAAATACAGTGATATAGGGGTAAGGTATGAGAGGTTCACGAAAACACGGCAATATAAGGGAAGCTATAAGAGGTGTGCGAAAATGCAGCGATCTATGGGAAGCTATGAGAGGTGCGCGAAAACACTGCGATATAGTGGAAGTTATCAGAGGTGCGCGAAAACATGGCGATATAGGGGAATGTATGAGAGGTGCGCAGAAACACGGCTATATAGGGGATGGGATGAGAGGTGCGTGAAAACACAGCAATGTAGGGAAAGCTATGAGAAGTGTGCAAAGACATCGCAATATATGGCAAGCTATGAGAGGTGTGCGAAAACAGTGATATAATTGAATCTATGGGAGGTACGCGACAACATAGTAATATAGGCAAAGCTATGGGAGGTGCATTAAAACAGAGAGATACATGGGAAGTTATGAGAGGTGCGCAAAAGCACAGTGACGTAGGGGAAGCTATTGGAGGTGCGCGAAAGCAGAGCGAAATAGGGGATGTGATGAGAGGTGCACGAGAGCACCGCGACATAGGGGAATCTACGGGAGGTGAGTGAAAACACAGCGATATACGGGAAGGTATGTGAGGAGCGTGAAAAGACAGTGATATGGGGGAAGCTATGAGAGGTGCGCGAAAACAGAGATATAGGGGAAGGTATGAGAGGTGGGCGAAAACACATCGATATAGGGGGTGTTACGAGAGCTGCGCAAAAACACATCGATATAGTTGAAGGTATGAGGGGTGCATGAAAACACAACGATATAGGGGAAGCGCTGCCAGGTGCGCGAAAACACAGCGATATATGGGAAACAATGAGAGGTGCGCAAAAACACAGCGATAAGGGGAAGTTATCAGAGGTGAGCGAAAACATGGCGATAAAGGGGAATGTATGAGAGGTGCGCGGAAACACGGCTATATAGGGGATGGTATGAGAGATAAGTGAAAACACAACTAAAAGAGGGAAGGTATGAAAGGTGCACGAAAACATGGCGATATAGGAGAAGCTATGAGAGATGAGCAAAAACGCAACGATCTATGGGAAGTTATGGGAGGTGTTCGATAACAGAGCGATATACGGGAAGGTATGAGAGGTGCGCGAAAACACATCAATATAGTTGAAGGTATGAGGGGTGCGCGAAAACACAATGATATAGGGGAAGCGATGCGAGGTGCGCGAAAGCGCAGCGATATAGGGGAAGCTATGGGAAGTGTGCGAAAACACAGCGATGCAGGGGAAGTTATGAGAGGTGCGCGAAAACACAGCCATATTGGGGAAGGGATGAGAGGTGCGCGAAAACACATCGATATAGGGGTATTACGAGTGGTGCGCGAAAATACATTGATATAGTTGAAGGTATGAGGTGTGCGCGAAAACACAACGATATAGGGGAAACAATGAGAGGTGCACGAAAACACAGCAATAAGGGGAAGCTATCAGAGGTGTGCGAAAACATGGCGATAAAGGGGAATGTATGAGAGGTGCGTGGAAACACGGCTATATAGGAGATGGTATGAGAGATAAGCGAAAATACAACTAAAAGAGGGAAGGTATGAAAGGTGCATGAAAACACGGCGAGAAAGGGGAAGCTATCAGAGGTGCGCAAAAACTCAGCGATATAGGGGAAGCTATGGGAGGTGCACAGAGACTGAGCAATATATGGGAAGTTACGGTATGTGCGAGGAAACACTGCGATATAGTGGAAGGTATAGGAGGTGCGCAAAAACACGGCGATGTAGGAGAATGTATGAGAGGTGCGCGAAAACAGGGCGATATAGGGGAAGTTATGAGATGTGAGCGAAAACACAGCTATATAGGGGAAGCTATGGGAGGAGAGTGAAAAGACAGCAATATAGGGGAAGTTATGGGAGGTGCGCAAATACACGGCGATATAGGGGAAGGTAAGAGAGGTGCGCGAAAACACAGTGATATAGGCGAAGCTAAGGGATGTGCGCGAAAACACGACGATATATGTGAAGGTATGAGAGTTGCGTGAAAACATGTCGATATAGGGGAAGGTATGAGGGATGAGCGAATACTCAGTTAAAAAGGGGAAGGTGTGAGAGGTGCATGAGAACACGGCGATATAGGAAAAGCTATGAGAGGTCATCAAAAACACAACGATATAGGGGATGCTCTACAAGGTGTGCAAAAGCAGAGCGATATAGGGGAAGTGATGAGGGGTGCACGAGAACACAGCGACATAGGGGAAGTTATGGGAGGTGCATGAAAACACAGCCATATGAGGAAGGTATGAGAGGTCTGCGAAACCACGGCTATATAGTGGTAGGTATGAGAGGTGCGTGAAAAGACAGTGATATAGGGGAAGGTATGAGATGTGCGCGTAAACACATCAATATAGGGGATGGTCTGAGAGGTGCGCGTAAACACATCGATGTAGGGGATGCTATGAGAGGTGTGCGAAAACACAGCGATATAGGGGAAGGTATGCAAGGTGCGCGAAAACACGGCGATAAGGGGAAGCTATGAGAGGTGCGCGAAAACGCAGCGATATATGGGAAGCTATGGGAGGTGCGCGATAACAGAGCGATATAGGGCAAGCTTTGAGAGGTGCATGAAAACACAGCGATATAGCAGAAGCTATGGGAAGTACGCGACAACATAGCAATATAGGGGAAGCTATGAGAGCTGCTTGATAACACAGCAATATAGGGGAAGATATCAGAGGCACAGGAAAACACAGCGATATAGAGGAAGTTATGAGAGGTATGCAAAAAAAAATTCGATATAGGGGAAGCTACCAGAGGTGCGCAAAAACACAGTGATATAGTGGAAGGTATGAGAGATGCGCGAAAACAGTGATATATGTTAAGCTATGGATGGTGCACGAAAACAGAGCGATATAGGGGAAGGTATGAGATGTGTGAGAGAACACAGCGAATTTGCGGAAGCTATAGGAGGTGCTGTGTTGTCGCGCACTTCTCATACCTTCCCCTATATTGCTGTGTTTTCATGCATCTCCCATGGCTTCCTGTTTATCGTCGTGTTTTCGCGCATCTCCCATTGCTTTCCCTACATCACTGTGCTGTTGTGCACTTCTCATAACTTCCCCTATATCATCGTATATTCGTGCACCTCTCATACCATCCCCTAGATCACTGTTTCTTCGTTCACCTCTCATACCTTCCCCTATATCACTCTGTTTTCGCACACCTCTCATAGCTTCCCCTATATCGCTGTGATTTCGCGCACCTGTCATACCTTCCCCTACATTGCTGTGTTTTGCGCACCTTCCATAGCTTCCCCTGTACCCCATGTTTTTCTGCACCTGTCATAGTTTCCTTGACATTGCTCTGTTTTCATACACCTCTCATACCTTCCCCTATATCACTGTCTTTTCGCACACCTCCCATACCTTCCCCTATATCGTGTTTTCGTGCACCTTTCATACCTTCCCCTATATTGCTGTGTTTTCGCTCACCTCCAATACCTTCCCTTATATTGCTGTCTTTTTGCGCACCTCTTATAGCTTCAGCTATATCGCCATGTTTTTGCGCAGCTCGCATAGCTCCCCTTACATCGCCGTGTTTTCACTCACCTCTCATACATTCCCCTGTATACATACCCCTGTATCGCCGTGTTTTCACTCACCTCTCATACATTCCCCTGTATCGCCGTGTTTTTGCGCTCTTCCCATCGCTTCTCCGTATCGCTGTGTTTTTGTGCACCTCTCATGCATACCCCTATATCGCTGTGTTTTCAGGCACCTCTCATAGCTTCCGCTATATCGCTGTGTTTTCGTGCACCTCGCATACCTTCCCCTATATAGCTGTGTTTTCACTCATCTCTCATACCTTCCGCTGTATCGCCGCCTTTTTGTGCACCACTCATAAATTCTCCTACATCACCATGTTTTTGAGCACCTCTCATACCATCCACTATATCGCTGCGTTTTCGTGCCCATTCCATACCTTCCCGTGCATTGCTGTGTTTTTGTGCACCTCCCATTGCTTCCCCTATATTGCTGTGTTTTTACGCAACCCTCAAACCTTGCGTTCTATCGCCGTGATTTCGCGCACCTCTCATACCTTCTCCTATATCGCCGTTTTCACGCAACACCCATAGCTTCCCCTATTTTGATGTGTATGCTCACACCTCTCATACCTCCCCCATATCGCTCTTTTTTCACGCATCTCCCATAGCTTCCCATATATCGCTACGTTTTTGCGCATCTCTGATTGTGTTCTCTATTCTCTATGTTTTCGCGCACCTCCCATAGCTTCACCTATATCGCTGTGTTTTTGTGCACCTCTCATACCTTCCCCTATATCGCTTTTTTGCGCACCTTCCATAGCTTCCCCTGTACCCCATGTTTTTCTGCACCTGTCATAGTTTCCCTGACATTGCTCTGTTTTCGTGCACCTCTCATACCTTCCCCTATATCGTTGCGTTTTCACACACCTCTCATACCTTCCCCTATATCGCTGTGTTTTTGTGCACCTCCCATAGCTTCTCCTATATTGTTGTGTTTTTGTGCACCTTCCATACCTTCCCCTATATCACCGTGCTTTCGTGTACCTCGCATACCTTCCCCTATATCGCTGTGTTATCACACAGCTCTCATACCTTCCCCTACATCGCTGTGCTTTCACGCACATCCAATAGTTTCCTATATATCGCCTTGTTTTTGTGGAGCTCTCCTACCTTCCCCTATGTCGCTGTGATTTCGCACACCTCTCATACCTTCCCTTACATCACTGTGTTTTCACGCACCTCCCATACTTTCCCCTACATCGCCATATTTTTGCGCACCTCTCATAGCTTCCACTATATTGCCGCATTTCTGCGCACCTCACATACCTTCCCCTATATCATTGTGTTTTCTTGCACCTCTCATAGCTTCTCCTATATCACTGTTTATTCGCACACCTCCCATAGCTTCCCCTATAACTCTGTCTTTTCGCGCAAATCTCAGAGCATCCCCCATGTCACCGTGTTTCTGCGCACCTCTCATAGCTTTCACGCCATCGCTTTGGTTTCGTGCACCTCTCATATCTTCCCGTATATCGCTGTGTTTTTGCGCACCTCTTATAGCTTTCCTTATATCGCTGTGTTTTCCGGCACCCGCCATAGCATCCCCAATACCGCTCTGTTTTCACGCACCACTCATACCTTCCCCTATATCGCCGTATTTTTGCCCACCTCTCATACATTCCCCTACATCGCAGTGTTTTGGAGCACATTTCATACCTTCCTCTATATCGCAGTGTTTCCACGCACCTCCAATACCTTCCCCAATATTGGTGTGTTTTCGCACACCTCCTATAGCTGCCCCTATATTGCGTTGTTTTCGAGCACCTGTCAGAGCTTCCACTAAATCGCTATTTTCGCCAACTTCCCATAGTGTCCCCAAAATTGCATTCTTTTTCTGCACCTCCCATAACTTCCCCAATATGGCAGTGTTCTCGCGCACCTCTGATAAATTCCCCTGTATCGCGCTGTTTTCACGCACCTCCCATAGCTTCCCAAATCTTGCGATGCTTTTGCGCACCTCTCATAACTTCCCCTGTATCGCCCTGTTTTCACGCACCTCCCATAGCTTCCAATATATCGCAGTGTTTTTGCACACCTCTCATAGCTTCCCCTATATCGCTGTGTGTTCACATATCTCCCATAGCTTCCCCAATATGGCTGTGTTCTCGCGCACCTCTCATAACTTCACCTGTATCGCCCTGTTTTCATGCACCTCCCATAGCTTCCCCTATATTTCTGTGTTTTTGTGCACCTCTCAAACCATCCCCTATATCACCGTGTCTTCGCGCACCTCCCATAGCTTCCACTAGTTTGCTGTTTTCGCGCACATCTCATAGCTTTCCCTTAATTGCTTTGTTTCGCGCACCTCTCATACCTTCCCCTAAATTGCGGTGTTTTCGCGCACCTCTCATAGATTCCCCATATCGCCATGTTTTCGAGCACTTCTCATACCTTCCCCCATATCACCG
The DNA here is from genome assembly GCF_030028105.1 of Mobula birostris. NCBI lineage: Eukaryota > Metazoa > Chordata > Chondrichthyes > Myliobatiformes > Myliobatidae > Mobula > Mobula birostris. The sequence continues at coordinate 130,071 of NW_027278321.1, forward strand.
TGTTTTCATGCACCTCCCATACCTTCCCCATATCGCTGTGTTATCGCGCACCACGCATAGTTTGTCTAAAAACGCTGTTTTTTTCACGCACCTCTCATACCTTCTCCTATATCTCCGTGTTTTCACTCACCTCCCATAGCTTCCCCTATATCTCTGTGTTTTCTTGCACCTCTCATACTTTTCCCTATATCACAGTGTATTCCCGCACCTCCCATAGCTTCCCCATATCGGTGTTTTGATGCACCTATCATACCTTCCCCTATATCACTGTGTTTTCACGCACCTCTCATACTGTTCCCTATATCGCTGTGTTTTCGGGCACCTCTCATCGGTTCCCCTGTATCGCCCTGTTTTCACACACCTCCGATAGCTTCCCCTATATCATTGTGTTTTCAGGCACCTCTCATACATTCTCCTATATCGCCGTGTTTTCGCGCACCTCGCATAGCTTCCACTAGATCGCTGTTTTTGCGCACATCTCATAGCTTCCCCTAAATTGCTTTGTTTCGCGCACCTCTCATACCTTCCCCTAAATTGCTGTGTTTTCTCGCACCTCTCATAGATTCCCCATATCGCCGTGTTTTCTTGCACCTCACATACTTTTCCCTATATCACTCTGTTCTCGTGCACATCCCATAGCTTCCCATATGTTGCTGTGTTTTTGCGCAGCTCTCATACCTTCCCCTTTTTAGCTGTATTTTCGTGCACCTCCCATAGCTTCCCCATATCGGTGTTTTGATGCACCTGTCATACCTTCCCCTATATCGCTGTGTTATCACACACCTCTAATACTGTTCCCTATATCGCTGCGTTTCCGGGCACCTCTTATCGGTTCCCCTGTGTCGCCGTATTATCACACACCTCCCATAGCTTCCCCTACATCTCTCTGTTGTCGCAACTTCTCATAGCCTCCCATATATCGCTGTGCCTTCGCGCACCTCTCATACCTTCCCCTATATCGCCGTGTTTTCATGCACATCTCATAACGTCCCCTATATCGCTGGGTTTTCACGCACCTGTCATAACTTCCCCTATATCACCCGGCTTTCGAGCACCTCCCATACCTTCCCCTATATCGCTGTGTTTTCGTGTACCTCTCATACCTCCCCCTATATTGCTGTGTTTTCACGCACCTCTAATAACTTCTCCTATATTGCTGTATTATTGCGCACCTCTCATAACTTCCCCTATATCGCCATGTTTTCGAGCACCTCTGATACCTTCCCCTATATCACTGTGTTTTCGCGCACGTCCCATAGCGTCCCCTATATCGCTGTGTTTTTGGACATCTCTCATACCTTTCCCTATATCGCCATGTTTTCGCACACCTCCCATAGCTTCCCCTATATCGCTGTATTTTCCCGCAGTTCCCTTGGCTTCCCCAATATCATTGTGTTTTCGCACACCTGGCATACTTTCCCCTGTATCGCTGTGTTTTCGTTCACCTCTTATAGCTTCCCTTATATTGTCTCTTTTTCGCGCACCTCTCATAACTTCCCCTATATAGCTGTGTTTTCGCTCACCTCTCATACCTTCCCCTGTATCGCCGGTTTTCGTGCACCTCTCATACCTACCACTATTTCGCTGTGTTTTCGTGTACGTCCCATACCTTCCCGTATATTGCTGTGTTTTCGTGCAACTCCCAGAGTCTCTCCTATATCGCTGTGTTTTCGCTTCCCTCTCATAACTTCCCCTAAATCGCTTTGTCTTCGCGCACCTCCCATGGCTTCTCCTATGTCGCCATGTAATCACGCACCTCTCATACATTCCCCCATATTGCCCTGTTTTTGCGCACCTCCCATAGCTTCCCCAATATCGCTGGGTTTTCGTTCAGCTCCAATAGTTTCCCCAATAATGCTGTGTTTTCGCGCACCTCTCATACATTCCTCTATAGCGCTGTGTTTTTGGGCACCTCCCATACCTTTCCCAATATGGCTGTGTTCTCGCGCACCTCTGATAACTTCCCCTGTATCGCGCTGTTTTCATGCACCTCCCATAGCTTCCCATATATTGCGATGGTTTCGCACACCTCTCATAGCATCCCCCAATTCGCTGTGTTTTCGTGCATCTCTCATAGCTTCCGTTATATCAACGTTTTTCGCTCACCTCGCATAGCTTCCCCTACATCGCTGTGTTTTCGCGCACCTCGCATAGCTTCCCCTACATCGCTGTGTATTCTTGCACCTCTCATACATTCTCCTATATCGCTCTGTTTTCCTGCGCCTCCCATAGATTCCCCATATCGCTGTGTTTTCGCGCACCTCTCATACCTTCCCCTATATCACTGTTTTTCACACACATCATATAGCTTCCCATATATCGCAGTGTTTTCGCGTACTCCTGATAGCTTCCCCAATATGGCTGAGTGTTTTCGCACCTCCCATAGCTTTCCCTATATCGCTGTGTTTTTGCTCACCTCTCATAGCTTTGCCTATTTCGCTGTATTTTCGCACACCTCTCATACCTCCCCGTTTTTAGCTGAGATTTCGCTCATCTCTCATACCTTCTCGTATATCGCCGTGTTTTCGTGCACCTCCTATAGCTTCCTACTTTTCGCTGTGCTTTCACGCACCACACATACCTACCCCTATATCACTGTGTTTTCAAGCACCTCTCATACTGTTCCCTGTATCGCTGTGTTTTCGGGTACCTCTCATCGCTTCCCCTATATCGCCGTGTTTTCTCGCACTTCTCAGACCTTCCCTTATATCGCTGAGTTTTCGCTCCCCTCTCATAGCTTCCCCACTGTCGCTGTGTTTTCACGCACCTCTCATACCTTCCCTTATATCGCCATGTTTTCGCACACCTCCTATAGCTTCCCCAAGAGCACTGTGTTTTCACGCACCTCTCATATGTTCCCCTATATCATCCTATTTTTGTGCACCTCTCGTACATTCTCCTATATCGCCGTGTTTTCACACACCTCCCATGGTTTCCCCTATATCGCTGTGTTTTCTCACACCTCTTATAGCTTCCCCTATATTGCTCTGTTTTCACACATCTCCCATAGCTTCCCTTATATCGTTGTATTTTCGCTTCCCTATTATAACTTCCCCTATCTCGCCGTTTTTTCGCGCACCTCCTATAGCTGCCCCATATCATTGTGTTTTTGTGCACCTCTCATACATTCTCCTACATTGCTGTGTTTTTGCGCATCTCCCATAGCTTCCCCGACATCGCTGTGTCGTCGCGCACTTCTCATACACTCCCCTATATCGTCATGTTTTCGTCCACCTCTCATACCATCCCCTATACAGCCGTGTCTTCGTGCACGCCCCATAGCTACCACTAGATCTCTGTTTTCACGCACATCTCATGGCTTCCCCTAAATCACTGTGTTTTATCGCACCTTGCAAAACTTCCCCAACGTCGCTGTGTTCTCGCGCACCTCTCATACCTTCTCCTATATCGCCGTGTTTTCCGCACCTCCCATAGCTTCCCCTATATCGCTGTGTTTTTTCGCACCTCTCATACTTTTCCCTATATCACTCGGTTCTCGTGCACATCCCATAGCTTAACATATAATGCTGTGTTTTTGCGCATCTCTCATACCTTCTCCTATATCTCTGTGTTTTCGCGCACCTCTCATAGCTTCCCCATATTGGTGTATTGATGCACCTATCATACCTTCCCCTATATCACTATCTTTTCACGCACCTCTCATACTGTTCCCTATATCGCTGCGTTTTCGGGCATCTCTCATCGGTTCCCGTCTATCGCCGTGTTTTCACACACCTCCGATAGCTTCCACTATATCATTGTGTTTTCGGGCACCTCTCATACATTCTCCTATATTGCCGTGTTTTTGCGCAATGAACATAGCTTCCATATATCGCTTCCCTCTCATAACGTCCCCTATATCGCCATGTTTTTGTGCACCTCCCATAGCTTCCCCTACATCTCTCTGTTGTCGCACACTTCTCATAACCCCCCCTATATCGGTGTGTATTCGTCAACCTCTCATACCATTCCCTATATCGCCGTGTCTTCGCGCTTCTCCCATAGCTCCCACTAGATTGCTGTTTTTGCGCACATCTCATAGCTTCCCCTAAATTGCTTTGTTTCACGCACCTCTCATACCTTCCCCTAAATTGCTGAGTTTTCGCGCACCTCTCATAGATTCCCCATATCGCCGTGTTTTCGTGCATCTCTCATACCTTCCCCTATATGGCTGTGTTATCACGCACTGCCCATAGTTTCTCCAATAATGCTGTGTTTTCGCGCACTTCTCATACCTGCCCCAATATAGCTGTGTTTTCGCGCACCTCTCATACCTTCCCCTAAATTGCTGAGTTTTCGCGCACCTCTCATAGATTCCCCATATCGCCGTGTTTTCGTGCATCTCTCATACCTTCCCCTATATGGCTGTGTTATCACGCACTGCCCATAGTTTCTCCAATAATGCTGTGTTTTCGCGCACTTCTCATACCTGCCCCAATATGGCTGTGTTTTCGTGCAGCTCTCATACCTTCCCCTGTATTGTGGTCTTTTCGCACACCTCCCATAGCTTCCCAATATTATTTTGTTTTCGGGCACCTCTCATAGCATCCCCCAAATCGCAGTGTTTTCGCGCACAACTCATAACTTCCCCTATATCGCTGTGTGTTCGCACACCTCCCATAGCTTCCCCTATATCGCTGTATTTTTGCGCACCTCTCATACCTACGCCAATATGGCTTTGTTCTTGCGCACCTCTCATAACTTCCCCTGTATCGCCCTGTTTTCACACACCTCCCATAGCTTCCCATATATTGCAGTGTTTTCGCGCACCTCTCATACCTTCTCCTATAACGCCATGTTTTCATGCACCTCCCATAGCTTCCCCTATATCGCTGTGTTTACTTACACCTCTCATACTTCTCCCTATATCACTCTGTTCTCATGCACATCCCGTAGCTTCCCATATGTTGCTGTGTTTTCGCGCAGCTCTCATACTTCTCCCTATATCTCTGCGTTTTCACGCACTTCTCATACCTTCCTCTATATGGCTGTGTTTTTGCGCACCTCTCATACCTTCTCCTATATCGACGTGTTTTCACGCACCTCTCATAGTTTCCCCTATATCGCTGTGTTTTCTTGCACCTCTCATACTTTTCCCTATATCACTCTGTTCTCGTGCACATCCCATAGCTTCCCATATATTGCTGTGTTTTTGCGCAGCTTTCATACCTTTCCCTTTTTAGTTGTATTTTCATGCACCTCCCATAGCTTCTCCATATCGGTGTTTTGAAGCACCTGTCATACCTTCCCCTATATCGCTGCGTTTTCGGGCACCTCTCATCGGTTCCACTGTGTCGCCATGTTTTCACACACCTCCCATAGCTTCCCCTACATCTCCCTGTTGTTGCACACTTCTCATACCCTCCCCTATATCGGTGTGTTTTCGTCAACCTCTCATACCATCCCCTATATTGGTGTGTTTTCGTCCAGCTCTCATACCATCCCCTATATCGCCGTGTCTTCGCGCACCTCCCATAGCTTCCACTAGATTGCTGTTTTCGCGCACATCTCATAGCTTCCCCTAAATTGCTTTGTTTTCGCGCACCTCTCATACTTTCCTCTAAATTGCTGTTTTCGCGCACCTCTCATAGATTCCCCATATCGCCATGTTTTCGCGCACCTCTCATACCTTCCCCTGTATTGCCGTGTTTTCGTGCACCTCTCGTACATTCTGCTACATTGCTGTATTTTCGCGCACCTCTCATACCTTGCACTATTTCGCTGTGTTTTCGTGTACGTCCCATACCTTCCCGTATATTGCTGTGTTTTCGTGCAACTCCCATAGTTTCCCCGTATCGCTGTGTTTTCGCTTCCCTCTCATAACTTCCCCTAAATCACTTTGTTTTCGCGCACCTCCCATAGCTTCACCTATGTCACCATGTAATCACGCACCTCTCATACCTTCCCCTATATCGTCCTGTTTTTGCGCACCTCCCATAGCTTCCCCAATATCGTTGCATTTTCGTTCACCTCCAATAGTTTCCCCAATAACGCTGTGTTTTCGCGCACCTCTCATACATTCCACTATAGCGCTGTGTTTCTGCGCACCTCCCATACCTTCCCCAATATGGCTGTGTTCTCGCGCAATTCTGATAACTTCCCCTGTATCGCGCTGTTTTCACGCACCTTCCATAGCTTCCCATATATTACGATGCTTCCGCGCACCTCTCATGGCATCCCCCAAATTGCTGTGTTTTCGTGCACCTCTGATAGCTTCCATTATATCGACGTTTTCTTGCGCACCTCGCATAGCTTCCACTACATCGCTGTGTTTTCGCGTACCTCTCATAGCTTCCATTATATCGCCGTGTTTTCGTGCACCTGGCATAGCTTCCCCTACATCGCTGTGTTTTTGTGCACCTCTCATACATTCTCCTATATCGCCGTGTTTTCGTGCACCTCCTGTAGCTTCCTTCTTTTCGATATGCTTTCACATACCACACATACCTACCCCTATATCACTGTGTTTTCAAGCACCTCTCACACTGTTCCCTGTATCGCTGCGTTTTCGGGCACCTCTCATCGCTTCGCCTATATCGCCATATTTTTGCGCACCTCCCATAGCTTCCCCAATGTATTTTGCTCACCTCTCATACCTTCCACTATATCAGTGTGTTTTGCGCACCACTCGTAGCTTCCCCTGTATCGATGTGTTTTCGCGCACCTCTCATACCTGCCCCTATGTCACCCTGTTTTTGCAGACCTCTCATAGCTTGCCCTATATCGCTGTGTTTTTGCGCACTTCTCATAGCTTCCCACATATTGCGATGTCTTTTAAGCACCTCGTATAACTTCCCCCAAACCGTTGTGTTTTCGCGCACCTCTCGTATCTTCCCCTACATCGCTGCGTTTTTGCACACCTCGCATACCTTCCCTTATGTTGTTGTGTTTTCGTACACCTCTTATACCTTGCACTATATCAATGTGTTTTCGCGCACCTCTCATACCTTCTCCTATATCACTGTGTTTACGCACATCTCGCATACCTACCCCTATATCACTGTGTTTTCACAGCCTCTCATACCGTCCTCTATATCGCTGCATTTTCATGCACCTCTCATCGCTTCCCCTATATCGATATGTTTTCAAGCACCTCTCATACCTTCACGTATATCGTCTTGTGTTCGCGAACCTCCCATTGTTTCCCCTATATCACTCTGTTTTCGAGCACCTCTCATACCTTCCACTATATTGATGTGTTTTCGCACACCTCTCATAACTTCCCCTATATTGCTGTTTTTCCCGCACCTCCCATAGCTTCCCATTTTTCACCGTGTTATCGCGCACTTCTCATAGCCTCCCATATATTGCGATGTTTTCACGCACCTCTCATAACTTCCCCCTAACCGCTATGTTTTCGTGCACCTCTCATACCTTCCCCTACGTCGCTCTGTTCTCATGCACCTCCCATAGCTTCCCATATTTCGCTGTGTTTTCGCACACCTCTTATACCTTGAGCTATATCGCTGTTTTCGCGCACCTCTCGTATCTTCCCCTACACCGCTGCGTTTTTGCGCGCCTCTCATAAGTTCCCCCAAATCGCTATATTTTCGTGTACCTCTCATACCTTCTCCTGTGTCGCTCTGTTCTTGTGCACCTCCCATAGCTTCCCATATTTCGTTGTGTTTTCGCACACCTCTCGTACCTTTCGCCTTATCGCTGTGTTTTCGTGCACCTCTCATACCTTTCCCTATATCACTGTGTTTATGCACATCTCGCATACCTAACCCTATATCACTGTGTTCTCAAGCAGCTATCATAGCTTCACGTATATCGACTTGTGTTCGCGCACCTCCATGTTCGCGCACCTCCCATTGCTTACCCTATATCACTCTGTTTTTGCGCACCTCTCATACCTTCTCCTATATTGCTGTTTCCACACACCTCTCATAGCTCCTATATTGCTGTTTTCACACACCTCTCATAGCTTCTCCTATATCGCTGTGTTTTCACACACCTCGCATACCTTCCCCTATATCGTAGTGTTTTTGCGCACCTCTCATAGCTTCCCCTCTATCGTGGTGTTTTTGCGCGCCTCTCATACCTTCCACTATATCGATTTGTTTTTGCGCACTTCTCATACCTGCCTCTATATCACCGTGTTTTAGCAGACCTCTCATAGCTTCCCCTATATCATTGTGTTTTCGCGCACCTCTCATACCTACCACTGTATCGATGTGTTTTCGCGCACGTCCCATAGCTTCCCCCATATCACTGTGTTTTCACGCACCTCTCATACCGTCCTCTTTATCGCTGCATTTCCATGCACCTCTAAGCGTTTCCCCTATATCGATGTGTTTTCAAGCACCTCTCATACCTTCAGGTATATTGCTGTGTTTTCGCGCACCTCTCATACCTTCCTCTATATCGCTGTGTTTTCACGCACCTCCCATAGCTCCCCATATATCACTGTGTTTTCACGCTCCTCGCATACCTACCCCTATATCACTGTGTTTTCATGCACGTCCCATACAGTCCCATATATTGCTGAGTTTTCTTGCACATCCGACAGCTTCCCCTGTATTACTGTGTTTTCGCACACCTCCCATAGCTTTCCCTATATCGCTGTGTTTTTGCACACGTCTCAGAGCTTCCCCTAGATTGCCATGTTTCCTCGCACCTCCCATACCTTCCCATTATCACTGTGTTTTCGCGCACCTCCAATAGCTTCCCCAATATCGCTCTGTTTTTGGACACCTCTTATACCTTCCCCTGTATCGCTGTGTTTTCGCACACTTCCCATAGCTTCCCCTATATCACTGTGTTTTCGTGCACCTCTCATACTTTCCCATATATAGCTGAGTCAACTTTCCCCTGTCATAGCTTCCTCTATATCACCGTGTTTTCGCGCACCTCTCATAGCTTCCCCTATATCGCTGTGTTTTCACGCACCTCGCATACCTTCCCCTATGTCATTGTGTTTTTGCGCACCTCTTATAGCTTCCCCTACATCGCTGTGTTATCAAGCAGTTTTCATAGATTCCACTATGTTGCTGTGTTTTCGCACACCTCTCATAGCTTCTCCTATATCGCTGTGTTTTCACACACCTCGCATACCTTCCCCTATATCGTAGTGTTTTTGCGCACCTCTCATAGCTTCCCCTCTATCGTGGTGTTTTTGCGCGCCTCTCATACCTTCCACTATATCGATTTGTTTTTGCGCACTTCTCATACCTGCCTCTATATCACCGTGTTTTAGCAGACCTCTCATAGCTTCCCCTATATCATTGTGTTTTCGCGCACCTCTCATACCTACCACTGTATCGATGTGTTTTCGCGCACGTCCCATAGCTTCCCCCATATCACTGTGTTTTCACGCACCTCTCATACCGTCCTCTTTATCGCTGCATTTCCATGCACCTCTCAGCGTTTCCCCTATATCGATGTGTTTTCAAGCACCTCTCATACCTTCAGGTATATTGCTGTGTTTTCGCGCACCTCTCATACCTTCCTCTATATCGCTGTGTTTTCACGCACCTCCCATAGCTCCCCATATATCACTGTGTTTTCACGCTCCTCGCATACCTACCCCTATATCACTGTGTTTTCATGCACGTCCCATACAGTCCCATATATTGCTGAGTTTTCTTGCACATCCGACAGCTTCCCCTGTATTACTGTGTTTTCGCACACCTCCCATAGCTTTCCCTATATCGCTGTGTTTTTGCACACGTCTCAGAGCTTCCCCTAGATTGCCATGTTTCCTCGCACCTCCCATACCTTCCCATTATCACTGTGTTTTCGCGCACCTCCAATAGCTTCCCCAATATCGCTCTGTTTTTGGACACCTCTTATACCTTCCCCTGTATCGCTGTGTTTTCGCACACTTCCCATAGCTTCCCCTATATCACTGTGTTTTCGTGCACCTCTCATACTTTCCCATATATAGCTGAGTCAACTTTCCCCTGTCATAGCTTCCTCTATATCACCGTGTTTTCGCGCACCTCTCATAGCTTCCCCTATATCGCTGTGTTTTCACGCACCTCGCATACCTTCCCCTATGTCATTGTGTTTTTGCGCACCTCTTATAGCTTCCCCTACATCGCTGTGTTATCAAGCAGTTTTCATAGATTCCACTATGTTGCTGTGTTTTCGCGCACCTCTCATACCTTCTCCTATATCGCCGCGTTTTCAAACACCTCTCATAGCTTCCCCTATATCGCTGTGTTTTCGGGCACCTCTCATCGCTTCGCCTATATCGCCATATTTTCGTGCACCTCCCATAGCTTCCCATATGTCACTGCGTTTTCGGGCACCTCTCATACCTTCCACTATATCGCTGTGTTTTCGCACGCCTCTCGTAGCTTCCCCTATATCGATGTGTTTTTGCGCATCTTTCATGCCTTCACGTATATCGCCGTGTTTTTGCTCACCTCTCATAGCTTCCGCTATATCGATGTGTTTTCACGCATCTTTCATACCTTCACGTATATCGCCGTGTTTTTGCGCGCCTCCCATAGATTCCCCTATATCACTGTGTATTGGCGCACCTCTCATACCTTCCCCTTTTTTGCTGTGTTATCGTGCACCTCTCATAGCTTCCCCTCTATTGCTGTGTGCTTGTGCACCTCTCATAGGTTTCCATATATTGCAATGTTTTCGCGCACCTCTCATATCTTCCCATATGTCGCTGTGTTTTCACTCGCTTCCCATATATTCCCATATATCGCTGTGTTTTCACTCACTTCCCATACATTCCCCTATATCGCTGTGTTTTCACTCACTTCCCATACATTCCCCGATATCACTGTGATTTTGCGCTCCTCCCAAGTCTTCCCCTATATCGCTGTGTTTTCGGTCACCTCTCATAGTTTCCCCTATATTACCGCGTTTTCACGCACCGCTCATATCTTCCGCTACATCGCTGTGTTATCAAGCAGCTCTCATAACTTCCCCCATATTGCTCTGTTTTCTCACACATCCCATAGCTTCCCCTATGTCGCTGTGCTCTCCTGCACCTCTCCTTACTTTCCCTATATTGTCCTGTTTTCACGGACCTCCCATAGCTTCCCATTTTTTGCCGTGCTTTTGCGCACCTCTCATAGTTTCCCCTATTTCGCCGTCTTTTCACGCACCTCCCATAGCTTCCCATATGTCGCTGTGTTTTTGCGAGCATATCATACCTTCCCCTATATCACTGCATTGTTGCGCACCTCTCATACCATCCCTTATATTGCCGTGTTTTCGCGCACCTCTCAGAGCTTCCCCTAGATCGACGTGTTTTCACGCACCTTTCAACCTTCACGTATATCGCCGTGTTTTCGCGCATCTCCCATAGATTCCCCTGTATCACTGTGCTTTGGCACACCTCTCATACCTTCCCCAATTTCGCTGTGTTTTTCTGACCTCTCATAGCTTTGCCAATATCGTTGTGTTCTCGCGCACCTCTCATACCTTCCTCTTTTTAGCTGAGTTTTCGCTCATATCTCATACCTCCCCCTATATCGACGTGTCTTCATACACCTGTCATACCTCACATATATCGCCGTGTTTTCGCACACCTCCCATAGATTCCTCTGTATCACTGTGTATTCACGCACCTCTCATAGCTTCCCCTATGTTGTTGTGTTGTCGTGCACCTCTCATACCTTGCACTATATCAATGTGTTTTCACGCACCTCTCATACCTTCCCCTGTATCACTGTATTGTTGCGCACCTCTCATACCATCCCCTATATTGCTGTGTTTTCACGCACCTCGCATACCTTGCCCTATATGGTTGTGTTTTCGCACACCTCTCATACCTTCCACTATATCGATGATGTTTTCACGCACCTCTCATAGCTTCCCCTATATCGATGTGTTTTCGCGCATCTCTCATAGCTTCCCCTATGTCGCCGTGTTTTCGCGCACCTCTCATACCTTCACCTATATCACTGTGTTTTCGTGCACCTCTCATACCTTCCCCTCTATCGCCGTGCTTTCACGTACCTCCCATAGCTACCCCTATATTGCTGTGTTTTCGCGCACCTCTCGTAGCTTCCCCTATATCGATGCATTTTTGTGCACCTCTCATAACTTCCCCTAAATCGTTCTGTTTTCTCGAACATACATAACTTGCCCTATATTGTTATGTTTTCGCGCACCTCTCATATTTTCCCCTATACCGCTGTGCTTTTGCTCACCCCTCATAGCTTTGTCTATATTGCCGTTTTCTCACGCAACTCTCATACCATCCCCTTTCTAGCTGAGTTTTCGCTCATCTCTCATACCTCCCCCTATATCGACGTGTTTTCATACACCTTTCATACCTTCACGTATATCGCCGTGTTTTCGCACACCTCCCATAGATTCCCCTATATCACTGTGTATTTGCGCACCTCTCATATCTTCCCCTATGTTGTTGTGTTTTCGTGCACCTCTCATACCTTCCCCATATCACTGCGTTTACACGCATCTCGCATACCTAACCCTATATCACTGTGTTTTCCCGCACCTCTGATACCGTCCTCTATATCGCTGCATTTTCATGCACCTCTCATCGCTTCCCCTATATCGATGTGTTTTCAAGCACCTCTAATACCTTCACGTATAATGCCTTGTGTTCGCGCACCACCCATTGTTTCACCTACATCACTCTGTTTTCGAGCACCTCTCATACCTTCCACTATATTGATGTGTTTTCGCACACCTCTCATAACTTCCCCTATATCGACGTGTTTTCACGCACCTTTCATACCTTCATGTATATCGCCGTGTTTTCGTGCACTTCCCATAGATTCCCCTATATCACTGTGTTTTGGCGCACCTCTCATACCTTCTCCTATATCGCAGTGTTTTTATGACCTCTCCTAGCTTTGCCTATATCTCCGTGTTCTCGTGCACCTCTCATACCTTCCCCTTTTTAGCTGAGTTTTCGCTCATCCCTCATATCTCCCCCATATCGACATGTTTTCATACACCATTCATACCTTCACGTATATCACCGTGTTTTCGCGCACCTCCCATAGATTCCCCTATATCACTGTGTATTCGCGCACCTCTCATACCTTCCCCTATATTGCTGTGTTTTCACTCACTTCCCATACATTCCTCTATATTGCTGTGCTTTCGCGCACATCCCATAGCTTCCCCTATATCGCTGTGTTTTCACGCACCTCTCAGCACTTCCCCGATATCACTGTGAATTAGTGCTCCTTCCAAGGCCTCCTCCATATCGCTGTGTTTTTGGTCATCTCTCATAGTTTCGCCTATATCACCACTTTTTTGCGCACCTCTCATATATTCCCCTATATCGCTGTGTTATCAAGCAGCTCTCATAGCTTCCCCTATATTGCTCTATTTTTTCGCACGTCCAATAGCTTCCCCTATGTCGCTGTGCTCTCCCACACCTCTCATCACTTCCCCTGTATTGCCCTGTTTTCACGGACCTCCCATAGCTTCCCATATATTGTTGTGTTTTCGCGCACCCTCATGCCTTCCCCTATATCGCTGTGTTATCAAGCAGCTTTCATAGCTTCCTCTATATTGCTGTGTTTTCGCATACCTCCCATAGCTTCCGCTATATCGCTGTTTTCGCACACCTCTCATAGCTTGCCATATATGGCGATGTTCTCACACACCGCTCATTGTTTTCCCTAGATTGCTGTGTTTTCACGCACCTCACATAGCGTCCCCTATATCGCTCTGTTGTCGTGCACCTCCCATGGCTTCCCATATATCACTGTGTTTTCACACACCACTCGTACCTTCCCCTACATCGCTGTGTTTTTGTGCACCTCTGATACGTTACCCTATATCGTTGTGTTTTCACACAGATCTCACACCTTCCCCAATATCACTGTGTTTTCATGCACCTCCCATAGCTTCCCATTTTTCACCCGGTTTTCGCGCACGTCTCAGAGCTTCCCCTATATTGCCATGTTTTCGCTCACCTCTCACACCTTCCACTATATCGCTGTGTTTTCTCGCACCTCTCATAGCTTCACCTATATCGCCGTGTTTTCGTGCACCTCCCAAAGCTTTCCCTATATCACTGTGTTTTCAGGCATCTCTCATACCTTCCCCTATATTGCTGTGTTTTAGAGCACCTCTCATACCTTCCCCTGTATCGCTGTATTTTCGTGCCCCTCTCATACCCTCCCCAATATCGCTGTGTTTTCACACACCTCCCACAGCTTCCCATTTCTCGCCATGTTTTCGCGCACCTCTCATACCTTCCCCTGTATTGCCGTGTTTTCGTGCACCTCTCGTACATTCTGCTACATTGCTGTATTTTCGCGCACCTCTCATACCTTGCACTATTTCGCTGTGTTTTTGTGTACGTCTCATACCTTCCCGTATATTGCTGTGTTTTCGTGCAACTCCCATAGTTTCCCCGTATCGCTGTGTTTTCGCTTCCCTCTCATAACTTCCCCTAAATCACTTTGTTTTCGCGCACCTCCCATAGCTTCACCTATGTCGCCATGTAATCACGCACCTCTCATACCTTCCCCTATATCGTCCTGTTTTTGCGCACCTCCCATAGCTTCCCCAATATTGTTGCATTTTCGTTCACCTCCAATAGTTTCCCCAATAACGCTGTGTTTTCGCGCACCTCTCATACATTCCACTATAGCGCTGTGTTTCTGCGCACCTCCCATACCTTCCCCAATATGGCCGTGTCTCGCGCAATTCTGATAACTTCCCCTGTATCGCGCTGTTTTCACGCACCTTCCATAGCTTCCCATATATTACGATGCTTCCGCGCACCTCTCATGGCATCCCTCAAATCTCTGTGTTTTCCTGCACCTCTGATAACTTCCATTATATCGACTTTTTCTTGCGCACCTCGCATAGCTTCCACTACATCGCTGTGTTTTCGCGTACCTCTCATACATTCTCCTATATCGCCGTGTTTTCGTGCACCTCCTGTAGCTTCCTTCTTTTCGATATGCTTTCACATACCACACATACCTACCCCTATATCACTGTGTTTTCAAGCACCTCTCACACTGTTCCCTGTATCGCTGCGTTTTCGGGCACCTCTCATCGCTTCGCCTATATCGCCATATTTTTGCGCACCTCCCATAGCTTCCCCAATGTCGTTGTGTATTTTGCTCACCTCTCATACCTTCCACTATATCAGTGTGTTTTGCGCACCACTCGTAGCTTCCCCTGTATCGATGTGTTTTCGCGCACCTCTCATACCTGCCCCTATGTCACCCTGTTTTTGCAGACCTCTCATAGCTTCCCCTATATCGCTGTGTTTTTGCGCACTTCTCATAGCTTCCCACATATTGCGATGTCTTTTAAGCACCTCGTATAACTTCCCCCAAACCGTTGTGTTTTCGCGCACCTCTCGTATCTTCCCCTACATCGCTGCGTTTTTGCACACCTCGCATACCTTCCCTTATGTTGTTGTGTTTTCGTACACCTCTTATACCTTGCACTATATCAATGTGTTTTCGCGCACCTCTCATACCTTCTCCTATATCACTGTGTTTACGCACATCTCGCATACCTACCCCTATATCACTGTGTTTTCACAGCCTCTCATACCGTCCTCTATATCGCTGCATTTTCATGCACCTCTCATCGCTTCCCCTATATCGATATGTTTTCAAGCACCTCTCATACCTTCACGTATATCGTCTTGTGTTCGCGAACCTCCCATTGTTTCCCCTATATCACTCTGTTTTCGCGCACCTCTCATACCTTCCACTATATTGATGTGCTTTCGCACACCTCTCATACCTTCCTCTATATCGCTGTTTTTCCCGCACCTCCCATAGCTTCCCATTTTTCACCGTGTTATCGCGCACTTCTCATAGCCTCCCATATATTGCGATGTTTTCACGCACCTCTCATAACTTCCCCCTAACCGTTATGTTTTCGTGCACCTCTCATACCTTCCCCTACGTCGCTCTGTTCTCATGCACCTCCCATAGCTTCCCATATTTCGCTGTGTTTTCGCACACCTCTTATACCTTCCGCTATATCGCTGTTTTCGCGCACCTCTCGTATCTTCCCCTACACCGCTGCGTTTTTGCGCGCCTCTCATAAGTCCCCCCAAATCGCTATATTTTCGTGTACCTCTCATACCTTCTCCTGTGTCGCTCTGTTCTTGTGCACCTCCCATAGCTTCCCATATTTCGTTGTGTTTTCGCACACCTCTCGTACCTTTCGCCTTATCGCTGTGTTTTCGTGCACCTCTCATACCTTTCCCTATATCACTGTGTTTATGCACATCTCGCATACCTACCCCTATATCAATGTGTTTTCACACACCTCTAATACCTTCACGTATATCGCTGTGTTTTCGCGCACCTCCCATAGCTTTCATTTATCACTGTGTTTTCGCACACCTCTCATACCTTCCCCTATATCGCCATGTTTTCACGCACCTCTCATAGCTTCCCATATATTGCAGTGTTTTTGCGCACCTCGCATACCTTCCCCTATATCGTTGTGTTTTCGCACACCTCTCATACATTCCGCTATATCGATGGTTTTTCACGCACCTCTTGCAGTTTCCCCCAAATCACTGTGTTTTCGCGCACCTCTCATTGCTTCCCCCAAATCACTGTGTTTTCGCGCACCTCTCATAGCTTCCCCCAAATCACTGTGTTTTCGCGCACTTCTCATAGCTTCCCCTATATCACCATGTTTTCGTGCACCTCGCATAGCTTCCCCTATATCGTTCTGTTTTCGCACACCTCTCATAACTTCCCATACATCGCTATGTTTTTGCTCACCTCTGATAGCTTTGCCTATATCGCCGTGTTCTCGCGCACCTCTCATACCTCCCCTTTTTTAGCTGAGTTTTCGCTCATCTCTCATACATTCTGCTATATCGACATGCATTAAAGCACCTCTCATACCTTCACGTATATCTCCCTGTTTTCGCGCACCTCCCAGAGCTTGCCCTATATCACAGTGTTTTCGCGCACCTCTCATAACTTCCTCTATATCGCCGTTTTTCATGCACCTCCTATACATTCCCCTATATCGCTGTGTTTTCGCGCACCTCCCATAGAGTCCCCTATACCGCTGTGTTTTCGCACACCCCTCATACCTTCCCCTATATCGCTCTGTTATCGCACACCTCCCATAGCTTCCCATATATCGTTGCTTATTTGCGCACCTCCTATAGATTCCTCTAAATCACTGTGTTTTTGTGCACCTCTCATACCTTTCCCTATATCGCGTGTTTTCATGCACCACCCATACCTTCCACTGTATCGCTGTGATTTTGTACAACTCCCATAGATTCTCCTATGTCTCTGTGTTTTTGCGCACCTCACATACCTTCCCCTATATCGACGTGTTTTCACGCAATTCTCATATCTTCTTGTATATCGCCGTGTTTTCGTGTACCTCTCATAGCTTTCCCTATATCACTATGTTTTTGCACACCTTTCATACCTTCCCCTATATCGACGTGTTTTCGCAGACTTCTCATCCCTTCCCCGATATTGCTGTGTTTTAGCGCACTTCTGATACCTTCCCCGTATGACTGTGTTTTCACGCACCTCCATAACTTCCCTTATGTCTCTGTACTCTTCTGCACCTCTCATCACTTCCTCTATATAGCTCTGCTTTCGCACACCTCCCATAGCTTCCCGTACATCGCTGTGTTTTTGCTCACCACTCATACCTTCCCCCACATCGCACTGTTTTCAAGCACCTCCCATAGTTTCCCATATAGCGCCATGTTTTCGTGCACCTCTCATACTTTCCCCTATATCGCTATGTAATCGCACACCACCCGTTGCTTCCCATTTTTGCCCTGCTTACGCACACCTCTCACAGCTTCCTATATATTGCGATGTTTTCGCGCACCTCTCATAGCTTCCCCCAAATCGCTGTGTTTTCACGTTCCTCTCATACCTTCCCCTATGTCGCTCTGTTTTCATGCACCTCCCATACCTTCCAATATATCGCTGGTTTTTCGCGCACCTCTCACACCTTCCACTATATCGCTTTTCCTTTTTTGCTGTGTTTTCGCTCACCTCTCATAGCTTCCCCTATACCACCTATTTTTCACGCACATCTAATTACTTCCCCTTTATCGCTGTGTTATCGAGCAGCTCACATAACTTCCCCTATATTGCTATGTTTTCAGGGACCTTCCATAGCTTCCCATTTTTCACCATATTTTCGCGCACCTCTCATAGCTTCCCATATATTGCGATGTTTTCACGGACCTCTCATAGATTCGCCAAAGTTGCCGTGCTTTTGCGCACCTCCCATAGCTTCCTCCATATTGCAGTGTTTTCTCACACATCTCATACATTCCCCTATATCGCTGTGTTTTCACTCACCTCTCATCCCGTCCCCGATATCACTGTGATTTCGCGCACCTTCCAAGGCTTCCTCTATATCCCTGTGCTTTCGCTCACCTCTCATAGCTTCCGCTATATCACCGAGTTTTCGCGCACCTCTCATATCTTGCCCTATGTCGCTGTGCTCTTGTGCACCTCTCTTCACTTCCCCTATATCGCCCTGTTTTCACGGACCTCCCATAGCTTCCCATTTTTCGCCGTGTTTTCGCGCACCTCTCATAGCTTCCCATTTATTGCGATGATTTTGCACACCTCTCATAGATTCTCCCAAATCGCTGTGTTTTTGCGCACCTCTCATAGCTTCCCATATATCGCCATGTTCTGGCACACCTCGCATAGCTACCCCTACATCGCTGTGTTTTCACGCACCTTTCATACCTTCTCCTATATCGCCGTGCGTTCACGCACCTCCCATAGCTTCCCCTATATTGCTGTGTTTTCTCACACTTCTCATAACTTTTCCATTCTCACTTTGTTTTTGTGCACCTCCCATAGCTTCCCATATATCGCTGTGTTTTCTCGCACTTCTCATACCGTCCACTATACCGCTATGTTTTCGCACATCTCTCGTAGCTTGCCCTATATCGATGTGTGTTCGCGTACCTCTCATAACTTCCCCTATTTCGCTGTGTTTTTGCGCAGCTCGCATAGCTTCCACTATATCATTGTGTTTTCACGCACCTCTCATACCTTCACGTATATCGTCGTATATTCGCGCACCTCTAATAGCTTCCCCTATATGGCCGTGTATTTGCACATATCGCATAGTTTCCCCTATATCGCTGTATTTTCGCGCACCTCTCATAGCTTTCTATATATTGCAATTTTTTCGCGCACCTCTCATAGCTTCCCCCGAATCGCTGCGTTTTCGTACACCTCGCATAGCTTTCTATATATTGCAATTTTTCTGCGCACCTCTCATAGCTTCCCCTATATCGCGGTATTTTCACGCACCTCGCATAGTTTCCCATATATCGCCATGTTTTCGCACACCTCCCATACCTTCCCCTGTTTTGCTGTGTTATTGCACACCTCTCATAGCTTCCCCTCTATTGCTATGTTCTCGTGCACCTCTCATAGGTTTCTATATATTGCAATATTTTCGCGCACCTCTCATAGCTTCCCCAAAATCACTGTGTTTTCGCGCACCTCTCATAGCTTCCCCTATATCACCATGTTTTTGCGCACCTCGCATAGCTTCCCATATATCGTTCTGTTTTCGCGCACCTCTCATAACTTCCCCTACATCGCTATGTTTTTGCTCACTTCTGATAGTTTTGCCTATATCGTCGTGTTCTCGCGCACCTCTCATACCTTCCCTTTTTTAGCTGAGTTTTCGCTCATCTCTCATACATTCACCTATATCGACGTGTATTAATGCACATCTCATACCTTCACTTATATCGCCCCTCTTTTGCTGTGTTCTCGTGCACCTCTCATAGGTTTCTATATATTGCAATATTTTCGCGCACCTCTCATAGCTTCCCCTAAATCGCTGTGTTTTTGCGTACCTCTCATAGCTTCCCCTATATCGCCTTGTTCTGGCGCACCTTGCATTGCTTACCCTACATTGCTATGTTTTCGCGCACCTCTCATACCTTCTCCTATATCGCCGTGCTTTCACGCACCTCCCATAGCTTCCCCTATATTGCTGTTTTTTCTCACACCTCTCATACCTTCCCCTTTCTCTCTCTATTTTCGTGCACCTCCTATAGCTTCCCATATATCGCTGTCTTCTCGCGCAGCTCTCATACCTTCCCCTATATCGCTGTGATTTTGCTCATCTCTCACAGCTAGCCTATATCGCCGTGTTCTCACAACCTCTCATACCTCCCCCTTTTCAGCTGATTTTTTGCTCATCTCTCATACTTTCCCTTAAATCGACGTGTTTTCACGTACCTCTCATACCTTCCCCTGTATCGCCGTGTTTTCGAGCACCTCTCATAGCATCCCCTATATCGCTGTGTTTTCACTCACCTCTCATACCTTCCAATATATCGCTGTGTTTTCACGCACCTCTCGTGCTTCCCCTGTATCACTGTGCTTTTGCTCACCTCTCATAGCTTTTCCTATATCGCCATATTCTCACGCACCTCTCATACCTTCCCCTTTTTAGCTGAGTTTTCGCTCATCTCTCATACCTTCCCCTATATCAATGTGTTTTCACACACCTCTAATACCTTCACGTATATCGCTGTGTTTTCGCGCACCTCCCATAGCTTTCATTTATCATTGTGTTTTCGCACACCTCTCGTACCTTCCACTATATCGCCATGTTTTCACGCACCTCTCATAGCTTCCCATATATTGCAGTGTTTTTGAGCACCTCGCATACCTTCCCCTATATCGTTGTGTTTTCGCACACCTCTCATACCTTCCACTATATAGATGGTTTTTCACGCACCTCTTGCAGTTTCCCCCAAATCACTGTGTTTTCGCGCACCTCTCATTGCTTCCCCCAAATCACTGTGTTTTCGCGCACCTCTCATAGCTTCCCCCAAATCACTGTGTTTTCACGCACTTCTCATAGCTTCCCCTATATCACCATGTTTTCGCGCACCTTGCATAGCTTCCCCTATATCGTTCTGTTTTAGCGCACCTCTCATAACTTCCCATACATCGCTGTTTTTGCTCACCTCTGATAGCTTTGCCTATATCGCCGTGTTCTCGCGCACCTCTCATACCTTCCCTTTTTTAGCTGAGTTTTCGCTCATCTCTCATACATTCTGCTATATCGACGTGCATTAAAGCACCTCTCATACCTTCACGTATATCTCCCTGTTTTCGCGCACCTCCCATAGCTTGTCCTATATCACAGTGTTTTCGCGCACCTCTCATAACTTCCCCTATATCGCCGTTTTTCATGCACCTCCTATACATTCCCCTATATCGCTGTGTTTTCGCGCAACTCCCATATCTTCCCCTATATCCCCTTATTCTGGCGAAACTTGCATAGCTTCTCCTACATCGCTATGTTTACTCACACATCACACACCTTCCCCTATATCACAGTATTTTCACGCACCCCCCATACATTACCCTATATCGCTGAGATTTCCCGCACCTCCCAAGGCTTCCCCTATATCGCTGTGTTTTCGCTTACCTCTCATAGCTTCCTCTATATCACCGGGTTTTCGCGCACCTCTCATATCTTCACCTATATCACTGTGTTATCAAGCAGCTGTCATAGCTTCCCCTATATTGCTCTGTTTTCACGCACCTCCCATAGCTTCCCCTATGTCACTGTGCTCTCGTGCACCTCTCACCACTTCCCCTATATCGCCCTGTTTTCACGGACCTCCCACAGCTTCCCATTTCTCGCTATGTTTTCGCGCACCTCTCATAGCTTCCCATATATTGCGATGTTTTCGCACACTACTCATAGATTCCCCCAAATCGCTGTGTTTTTATGCACCTCTCATGCCTTCCCTGATATCACTGTGATTTCGCGCACATCTGAAGGCTTCCCCTATAGCGCTGTTTTCGCTCACCTCCCATAGCTTCCGCAGTATCACCGTGTTTTCGCGCACCTCATTACTTCCTCTATATCGCTGTGTTATCAAGCAGCTCACATAATTTACCCTATATTGCCATGTTTTCAGGGACCTCCCATTTCTTCCCATTTTTCACCATGTTTTCGCGCACCTCTCCTAGCTTCACATATATTGTGATGTTTTCGCGGACCTCTCATAGATCCGCCAAAATCGCTGGGTTTTTGCACACCTCTCATAGCTTCCCCTATATCGCCATGTTCTGGCGCACCTTGCATAGCTTCCCCTACGTCGCTGTGCTTTCGCGCATCTTTCATATCTTCTCCTACATTGCCATGCGTTCATGCACCTCCCATAGCTTCCCCTATATTACTGTGTTTTCTGACAGCTCTCATACGTTCCCCCTTCTCTCTCTGTTTTCGTGCACCTCCCATAGCTTCCCATATATCGCTGTGTTTTCGTGCACCTCTCATACTTTCCACTATATCGCTATATGGATGTGTTTTCGGGCACTTCTCATGTCTTCCCCGATATCGCTGTGTTTTCGCGCAGCTCTCATAGCTTCCCCTATGTCGACGTGTTTTCACGCATCTCTCATACCTTCACGTATATCGCCGTGTTTTCGCGCACCTCCCATAGCTTCCCCTATATCATCGTGTATTAGCGCACCTCTCATATCTTCCCCTATATCACTTACTTGTCAAGCAGCTGTCATAGCTTCTCCTATATTGCTCTGTTTTCATGCACCTCTCATAGCTTCCCCTATGTCTCTGTGCTCTCGTGCACCTCTCATCACTTCCCGTATATCGCCCTGTTTTTTCGGACCTCCCATAGCTTCCCATTTTTCGCCTTGTTTTCGCGCACCTCTCATAGCTTCCCATATATTGCGATGTTTTCGCGCACCACTCATAGATTCCCCCAAATCGCTGTGTTTTTGCGCACCTCTCATCGCTTCCCCTATATCGCCGTGCTCTGGCACTCCTCGCATAGCTTCCCCTACATCGCTGTGTTTTCGTGCACCTCTCATATCTTCTCCTATATCGCTGGGCATCACGCACCTCTCATAGCTTCCCCTATATTGCAGTGTTTTCTTACAGTTCTCATACCTTCCCCTTTCTCGCTCTCTTTTCGTGCACCTCCCACAGCTTCCCATATAATGCTGCGTTTTCACGCATTTCTCATACCTTCCACTATTTCGCTGTGTTTTCGCGCATCTCTCGTAGCATCCCCTATATCGCTGTGTTTTCGCTTACCTCTCATAGCTTCCTCTATATCACCGGGTTTTCGCGCACCTCTCATATCTTCACCTATATCACTGTGTTATCAAGCAGCTGTCATAGCTTCCCCTATATTGCTGTGCTTTTTAACACATCTCATACATTCTGCTGTCTCGCTGTATAATCGCACACCTCTCATTGCTTCCCCTATATCGCTGTGCTTTTGCGCACCTCCCATAGCTTCTGCTCTATCGCTGTGTTTTCGCTTCCCTCTAATACCTTCACATAAATCGCTGTGTTATCGCGCACCTCCCATAGCTTCCCCTGTATCGCCGGGTTTTTGCGCACCTCTCATATATTCCCCTATAGCGCTGTGTTTCGCGCACCTCCCATAGCTTCCCATAAATCGCTGTGTTTTCACGCACCTCTCGTAGCTTCCCCTCTACTGCTGTGTTCTCGAGTACCCCTCATAGCTTACATATATTGCAATGTTTTCGCGCACGTCGCATAGCTTCCCCTATATCGCCGTGTTTTAACGCACCTCTCATACCTTCCCCTACGTCTCTGTGTTTTCGCGCACCTCTCATTCCTTCTCCTATATCACCATGTTCTCATGCACCTCCCACAGCTTCCCCTATATCACTGTGTTTTCTCACACCTCTCATACCTTCCCCTATATCGCTGTGTTTTCACGCACCTCTCATATCTTCCACTATATCGCTGTGTTTTCGCGCACATCCCATAACTTCCCGTACTTCGCTGTATTTCTGCAAACCTCCCTTATCTTCCCATATATCGCCGTGTTTTCGCACACCTCCCATAGGTTTCCCTGTAAGACTGTGTTTTCGCGCACCTCTCATCCCTTCCCCTATATCGCTGTGTCATCGCACACCTCTCATAACTTCTCCTATATCGGTGTGATTTTGCGCACCTCTCATAGCTTCCCATCTACCGCTGCGTTCTCGTGCACTTCTCATACCTTCCCCTATATCGCTGTGTTTTTGCTCACCTCTCATAGCTGCCACTATATCGCCATATTTTCGCACAGCTCTCATACCTTCCCCTATAGAGATGCGTTTTCTCTCACCTCTCGTAACTTCCCTTATCTCGCTGTGTTTTGGCGCACCTTCCATAGCATCCCCCATAACGCTGTGTTTGGCGCTCCTCCCATAGCTTCCTCTCTATCGCTGTGTTTCTGCTCACCTCTCATAGCTTTACATATATCGCCGAGTTCTCGCGCACCTTTCATACCTTCCCCTTTTTAGCCGAGTTTACGCTCATCTCTCGTACTTTCTCCTAAATCGCTGTGTTTTTGCGCACCTCCTATACCTTCCTCTATATCGCTGTGTTTTCGCGCACCTCTCATACCTACCTCTATATCACTGTTTTCATGCACCTTGCATACCATCTCATACCTCTCATCGCTTCCCCTATATTGATGTGTTTTCACACACCTCTCATTCCTTCACGTATATCGCCGTGTTTTCGCGCACCTCCCATAGCTTCCCCTATAGCGCTGTGTTTTCGCGCACCTCTGATAGCTGTCTCAAAATCTCTCTGTTTTCACGCACCTCTCGTAGCTTCCCCATATCGATTTGTTTTCGCGCACTTCTCATACCATCCCCTATATCGCCGTGTTTTCGCGCACCTCTCATAGCTTCCCCTATATCACTGTGTTTTCACCGGCCTCTCATACCTTCCTCTATATCGCTTTTTTTTCGCGCACCTCGCATTGCTTCCCCTACATCATTATGTTTTCGCGCATGTCTCATACCTTCAACTATATTGATGTGTTTTCACGCACCTCTCGTAGCTTCCCCAATATCGATGTGTTTTCGCGCACCTCTCATACATTCCTCCATATCACTGCGTTTTCACGCACCTCTCATAGCTTCCCCCAAATCTTTTCTTTTTAAGTCTTTTTATTGAATTAGTACACAAAAGGTAAACCATATAGGCACTGATACACTGTTGCAATATAACTTTACAAGAGATACACAAAAAAAAAGTAAGTACAAACAGTGCAGTTTAGACTTAAAATAACCAGGTAATATAATAGATATAGGGGAAGCAATGGCAGGTACGTTAAAACACCACGACATAGGAGAAGTTATGAGAGGTGCGCGAAAAGACAGTGATATATGGGAAGCTATGGGAGGTGTGTGAAAACATGGCGATATAGGCACAGCTGTGAGAGGTCAGCAAAAACTCAGCCATATAGGGGAAGATATGAGAGGTGTGAGAAAACAGCGATATAGGGGAAGCTATGAGAGGTGCGAGAAAACACAGCGATTTGGGGTAAGCTATGAGAACACATTGATATAGGGGAAGGTATGATAGGCACGCGAAAACACAGCGATGTAGCGGAACCTATGGAAGGTGCATGAAAACACAGCGATATAGGGGAAGTTATGAGAGGTGCGCGAAAACACAGCGATTTAGGTGAATCTATCAGAGGTGCACGGAAAACAGCGATATAGAGGAAGCTATGCGAGGTGTGCAAAATCAAACCAATATACAGGAAGGTATGAGCAGTGCGCGAAAACATGGAGATGTAGGGGAATGTATGAGAGGTGTGCGAAAACACAGCAATATAAGGGAAGTTATGAGAGGTGAGAGAAATCGCACCTCTATAGGGGAAGGTATGAGAGGTGCGCGAGAGCACAGCGATAGAGTGGAAGCTATGAGAGGTGCGCGATAAGACAGTGAAATATGGGAAGCTATGGGAGGTGTGCGAAAACATGGCGATATAGGCACAGCTGTGAGAGGTCAGCAAAAACTCAGCCAGATAGGGGAAGATATGAGAGGTGTGAGAAAACAGCGATATAGGGGAAGCTATGAGAGGTGCGAGAAAACACAGCGATTTGGGGTAAGCTATGAGAACACATTGATACAGGGGAAGGTATGATAGGCACGCGAAAACACAGCGATGTAGCGGAACCTATGGAAGGTGCATGAAAACACAGCGATATAAGGGAAGTTATGAGAGGTGCGCGAAAACACAGCGATTTAGGGGAATCTATCAGAGGTGCGCGGAAAACAGCGATATAGAGGAAGCTATGCGAGGTGTGCAAAATCAAACCAATATACAGGAAGGTATGAGCAGTGCGCGAAAACATGGAGATGTAGGGGAATGTATGAGAGGTGTGCGAAAACACAGCAATATAAGGGAAGTTATGAGAGGTGAGAGAAATCGCACCTCTATAGGGGAAGGTATGAGAGGTGCGCGAGAGCACAGCGATAGAGTGGAAGCTATGAGAGGTGCGCGATAAGACAGTGAAATATGGGAAGCTATGGGAGGTGTGCGAAAACATGGCGATATAGGCACAGCTGTGAGAGGTCAGCAAAAACTCAGCCAGATAGGGGAAGATATGAGAGGTGTGAGAAAACAGCGATATAGGGGAAGCTATGAGAGGTGCGAGAAAACACAGCGATTTGGGGTAAGCTATGAGAACACATTGATACAGGGGAAGGTATGATAGGCACGCGAAAACACAGCGATGTAGCGGAACCTATGGAAGGTGCATGAAAACACAGCGATATAAGGGAAGTTATGAGAGGTGCGCGAAAACACAGCGATTTAGGGGAATCTATCAGAGGTGCGCGGAAAACAGCGATATAGAGGAAGCTATGCGAGGTGTGCAAAATCAAACCAATATACAGGAAGGTATGAGCAGTGCGCGAAAACATGGAGATGTAGGGGAATGTATGAGAGGTGTGCGAAAACACAGCAATATAAGGGAAGTTATGAGAGGTGAGAGAAATCGCACCTCTATAGGGGAAGGTATGAGAGGTGCGCGAGAGCACAGCGATAGAGTGGAAGCTATGAGAGGTGCGCGATAAGACAGTGAAATATGGGAAGCTATGGGAGGTGTGCGAAAACATGGCGATATAGGCACAGCTGTGAGAGGTCAGCAAAAACTCAGCCAGATAGGGGAAGATATGAGAGGTGTGAGAAAACAGCGATATAGGGGAAGCTATGAGAGGTGCGAGAAAACACAGCGATTTGGGGTAAGCTATGAGAACACATTGATACAGGGGAAGGTATGATAGGCACGCGAAAACACAGCGATGTAGCGGAACCTATGGAAGGTGCATGAAAACACAGCGATATAAGGGAAGTTATGAGAGGTGCGCGAAAACACAGCGATTTAGGGGAATCTATCAGAGGTGCGCGGAAAACAGCGATATAGAGGAAGCTATGCGAGGTGTGCAAAATCAAACCAATATACAGGAAGTTATGAGCAGTGCGCGAAAACATGGAGATGTAGGGGAATGTATGAGAGGTGTGCGAAAACACAGCAATATAAGGGAAGTTATCAGAGGTGAGAGAAATCGCACCTCTATAGGGGAAGGTATGAGAGGTGCGCGAGAGCACAGCGATAGAGTGGAAGCTATGAGAGGTGCGTGATAACACAGCGATAAAGGGGAAGGGATGAGAGGTGTGCGAAAACACAGTCTTATAGGGGAACCTATGGGAGGTGCGCGAAAACACGACTATATATGGGAAGATATGAGAGGTGCGCGAAAACATAGTGATATAGGGGAAGCCATGGGATTTGCGCGACAACATAGCGATATAGGGGAAGGTATGTGAGGTGCGGAAAACACGGCGATATAGGGGAAGCTATGAGAGGTGCGAGAAAACACAGCGATTTGGGGAAGTTATGAGAGGTGTGCGAAAACATCGCAATATATGGAAGCTATGAGAGGTGCGTGAGAACACAACGGTAGAGGGGACGCTACGAGAGGTGCACAAAAACACATCAATATAGTTGGAGGTATGAGAGGTGCACGAAAACACAAGGATTTAGGGGAAGCAATGTGAGGTGCGCGAAAACACAGCGATATATGGGAAGCTATGAGAGGTGCGCGAAAACACAGCAATAGAGGGGAAGGTATGAGAGGCTGGTGAAAACACAGCAATATATGGGAAGCTATGGGAGGTGCGCTAAAACACAGAGCTTTTGGGAAAGCTTTGAGAGGTGCACAAGAACACAGCACTATAGGGGAAGGTATGGGATGTGCGCGAAAACACAGCGATATAGTTGAAGGTATGAGAGGTGCGCGAAAACATGGCGATATAAGAGAATGTATGAGAGGTGCGCAAAAACACGCTGATACGGGGGAAGTTATGAGTGGTGAGCGAATACACAGCTGTACAGGGGAAGTTATGAGAGGTGCGCGTAAATACAGCGATATAGGGAAGCTATGAGAGGTGCGCGAAAATACAGCGATACAGCAGAATGTATGAGATGTGCGCAAAAAGCACAGCAATACAGAAGAAGCTATGGGAGGTGCGGAAAAACATAGCAATATATGGGAAGGTATGGAACGTGTGCGTAAACACAGCGATATAGTTGAAGGTATGAGAGGTGCGCGAAAACACGGCGATACAGGGGAAGTTTTGAGAGGTGATAGAAAACACAGCTGTATAGGGGAAGTTATGAGAAGATCGCCAAAACACGGCGATATAGGGACAGCTGTAAGAGGTGAACGAAAGTACAGCGATATAGGGGAAGCTATGTGAGGTGAGCAAAAACACAGCGATTTAGGGGAATCTATGAAAGGTGCGCGAAACACAGCGATATAGGGGAAGTATGCGAGGTGCGCAAACTCACACCAATATACAGGAAGGTATGAGCACTGCGCGAAAACATGGAGATGTAGGGGAATGTATGAGAGGTGTGCGAAAACAGGGCGATATAAGGGAAGTTATGAGAGGTGAGAGAAAACGCACCTCTATAGGGGAAGATATGAGATCTGCGCAAAAATATGGCGATATAGTGGCAGCTATGAGAGGTGAGCAAAAACACAGTCTTATAGGGGAACCTATGGGAGGTGCACGAAAACACGATGATATATGGGAAGTTATGAGAGGTGCGCGAAAACACATCGATATAGGAGAAGCTACGAGAGGTGCGCGTAAACACAGTGATATAGTGGAAGGTATGAGAGGTATGCAAAAATACAGCAATATATGGGAAGCTATGGGAGGTGCACGAAAAACAGAGTGATATAGGGGAAGGTATGAAGGGTGCAAGAAAACACGGCAATATAGCGGAAGCTACAGGAGGTGCACAAAAACATAGCGATATATGGGAAGCTATGAGAGGTGCACGAAAACATGGCGAAAAATGGGAAGCTACAGGAGGTGCACAAAAACAGAGCAATATAGGGGAAGGTATGAGAGGTGCGAGAAAACACAGCGATATAGGGGAAGCTATGTGAGATGCGTGAAAACACGGCATTATGGGAGAAATTATGAGAGGTGTGAGAAAACTCAGCGATATATGAGAAGCCAGGGGAGGTGCACGACAACAGAGAGATATAGGGGAAGGTAGCAGAGGTGCGAGAAAACACAGCGATATAGGGGAAGCTGTGGGAGGTGTGTGAAAACATGGCAATATAGGGGACGCTATATGAGGTGCACGAAAACACAGCGATCTAGAGGAAGCTATGAGAGGTGTGCGAAAATATCGCCATATATGGCAAGCTCTGAGAGGTGTGCAAAAACAGCGATTAGCGGAAGCAGTGGGAGGTATGCGAAAACACAGCAATATAGGGGAAGCTTGAAAGCTGCTTGATAACACAGCGATATAGGGAACGATATGAGAGGTGCGCGAAAACGCGGCGATATAGGGGAAGGTATCAGAGGAGTGCGAAAACACAATGATATTGGGGAAGCTATGTGAGGTGCGGGAAAACACAGCAATATAGGAGAAACTCTGAGAGGAGCGCATAAACACAGTGATTTGGGGAAAGCGATGAGAGGTGCGGGAAAACATCGCAATATATGGGAAGCTATGATAGGTGCGCGAAAACACGGCGAGAAATGGGTAGTTATGGGAGGTGCATGAGAAAACAGCAATATGGGGAAGGTATGAGAGGTGGCGAAAACACATCGATATAGTGGAAGGTATTCGAGATGCGTGAAAACACAGCTATATAGGGGAAGCTATGAGAGGTCTGCAAAAACA
This sequence comes from Mobula birostris, assembly GCF_030028105.1. NCBI lineage: Eukaryota > Metazoa > Chordata > Chondrichthyes > Myliobatiformes > Myliobatidae > Mobula > Mobula birostris. The sequence goes on from NW_027278321.1 coordinate 160,025, forward strand.
CGCGTTATAGGGGCAGGTATGAGAGGTGCGTGAAAACACATCAATACCAGGGAAGCTACAAGGGGTGCGCAAACACACATCGATATACTTGAAGTTATGAGAGGAGCACGAAAACACAACAATATAGGGTAAGCTATGCAAGGTGCGCGAAAACACAGAGATACAGGGGAAGCTATGAGAGATGCGAGAAAACACAGCGATATAGAGGAAGCTACAGGAGATGCACGAAATCACAGTGATATTGGGGAAGCTATGGGAGGTGTGCGAAAGCACAGCGATACAGGGGAAGGTATAAGAGGTGCGAGAAAACACAGCCATATTTGGGAATTTATGGGAGGTGCGCAAAAACACAGCGATGTAGGGGAATGTATGAGAGGTGCGAGAAAACACAGCGATATAGGGCAAGCTATGGGAGGTGCGTGAAAACACAGCGTTATGGGAGAAAGTATGAGAGGTGCACGAAAACACAGTGATGTAGGCGAAGGTATGAGAGGTGCGCGAAAACTCAGCAATATATGGGAAGCCATGGGAAGTGCACGACAACAGCCATATATAGGGGAAGGTGGCAGAGGTGCGAGAAAACACAGCGATATAGGGGAAGCTGTGGGAGGTGTGCGAAAACACGGCAATATAGGGGACGCTATGTGAGGTGCGTGAAAACACAGCGATCTAGGGGAAGCTATGAGAGGTTCACGAAAACATGGCGATATAGGGGAAGCTCTTTGAGGAGCGTGAAAACACAGCGATCAAGAGGAATCTCTGAGAGGTTTGTGAAAATATAACAATATATGGCAAGCTATGAGAGGTGTTCGAAAACAGCAAGGAAGCGGAAACAATGGGAGGTATGCAAAAACACAGCAATATAGGGGAAGCTATGAGAGCTGCTTGAGAACACAGCGATATAGGGGTAGATGTGAGAGGTGCACGAAAACACCGCGATCTAGGTGAAGCTATAAGAGGTGAGCGAAAACACAGCGATATACGAGAAGGTATCAGAGGTGTGCGAAAACTCAATGATATTGGGGAAGCTATGTGAGATGCGGGAAAACAGAACAATATAGGAGAAGCTATGAGAGGTGCGCGAAAGCACAGCCATATTGGGGACGGTATGGGAGGTGCACGACAACACAGCGATAATGGGACGGTATGGGAGGTGCACAAAAACAGCGATATAGGGGAAGGTATGAGAGGTACAAGAAAACACAGCAATATAGTGGAAGCTACGGGAGGTGCGTGGAAAGACGGCGATATAGGTGAAGGTATGAGAGGTGCGTGAAAACACAGCGATGGAGGGGAAGCTGTGCGAGGTGCGCCAGATCACGGCAATATGGGCGAAGATATGAGAGGTACGCAAAAACACAGCATTTGGGGATAGCGATGAGAGGTGTGCAAAATCATCACAATATATGGGAAGCTATGAGAGGTGCGCGAAAACACGGCGAAAAATGGGAAGCTATGTGAGGTGCGAGAAAACAGAGTGATATAGGAGAAGGTATGAGGGGTACGAGAAAACACAGTGATATAGGGGAAGCTATGGGAGGTGCGTGAAAACACGACGTTATGGGAGAAAGTATGAGAGGTGCGCGAAAACACAGCAATACAGGGGAGTTATGAAAGGTCTGCGAAAACACGGCGATATAGGTGAAATTATGAGAGGTGCGCGAAAAGGCAGTGATATGGGGGAACGTATGAAACATGCGCAAAAACACATCGATATAGGCGAAGCTACGAGAGGTGTGCGAAAATACATCGATATAGTTGAAGGTGTGAGAGGTGTGGGAAAACACGACGATATAGGAGAAGCTATGCGAGGTGCTCGAAAACACAACGATATAAGGGAAGCTATGAGAGGTGCACGGAAACACAGTGATATTTGGGAAGAAATGGCTGGGGCGCGAATACAGAGCAATATAGGGGAATGTATGAGAGGTGCGCGAAAACACAGCGACGTAGGGGAAGGTATGAGAGGTGCACGAAAACACGGCGTTATAGGGGAAGCTCTTTGAGGAGCATGAAAACACAGCGATCTAGGGGAATCTATGAGAGGTTTGCGAAAATATAGCAATATATGGCAAGCTAAGAGAGGTGTGCGAAAACAGCGAGAAACCGGAAGCTATGGGAGGTATGCGAAAACACATAGGGGAAGCTATGAGAGCTGCTTGATAACACAGCGATATAGGGGTAGATGTGAAAGGTGCGCGAAAACACGGCGATCTAGGGGAAGCTATAAGAGGTGAGCGAAAACGGAGCGATATACAGGAAGGTATCAGAGGTGTGCGAAAACACAATGATATTGGGGAAGCTATGTGGGGTGCGGGAAAACACAGCAATATGGGAGAAGCTATGAGAGGTGCGCGAAAGCACAGCCATATTGGGGAAGATATGGGAAGTGCACGAAAACACAGCGATAATGGGACGGTCTATAATATAATGCTCTGTTTTCGCGCACCTCCCGTAGCTTCCGATATATATTGCTGCGTTTTCACGCACCTCTCATAGCATTCCCTATATCGCTATGTCTTCACGCACCTCCCATAGCTTCCCCTATATCGCTGTGTTTTTGTGCACCTCTCATACCGTCCCATATATCGCTGAGATAACGCTCCCCTCTCGAACACCTCGCATACCTACCCCTATATCGCTGTGTTTTTGCTGACCTCTCACAGTTGTGCCTATATCGCCGTGTTTTCGCGCACCTCCCATAGCTTCCCATATATCACTGTGTTTTCATGCACCTCGCATACCCACCCCTGTATCGCTGTGTTTTCGCACACGTCTCAGAGCTTCCCCTATATTGCTGTGTTTTCGCGCACCTCTCATAGCTTCCCCTATATCGCTGTGTTTTCTCGCACCTCTGAAACCTTCCACAATATCGCTCTGTTGTCGTGCACCTCCCATACCGTCCCATTATCGCTGTGTTTTCGTGCACTTCCCATAGCTTCCCAATATGGCTGTGCTTTCTCTCACCTCTCATAGCTTCTCCTATATCGCTGTGTTTTCCCACACCTCATATAGCTTCCCCAATATCTTGTGGTATCGCCCACCTCTGATACCTTCCCATATGTCGCTGTGTTTTCGCATACCTCCCATAGCTTCCGCTTTCGCGATGTTTTTGCACACCTCTCATAGCTTGCCATATATTGCTATATTTTCAAAAACCTCTCATAGCTTCCCCTAGATAGCAGTGTTTACACGCTCCTCACAGAGCTTCCACTATATCACCATGTTTTCGTGCGCCTCCCATAGCTTCCCCTATATAGCTGTGTCTTCTCACACCTCTGATACCTTCCCTTATATTGCTCTGTTGTCGCACACCTCCCATGGCTTCCCATATATCACTGTGTTTTCGTGCACCTCTCATACTTCCTCATATATCGCCGTGTTTTCTCGCACCTCTCATACCTTCCCCTATATCGCTCTGTTTTCGTGCACCTACCGTAGCTTCCCATATACGGCTGTGTTTTCTTGCACCTCTCATAGCTTCCACTATATCACTGTGTTTTCTGGAACTTCTCATAGCTTCCCCTATATCGCTGTGTTTTCGCGTACCACGCATGGCTTCCCCTATATCGTTGTGTTTTCTCGCACCTCTCATACCTTCAAGTATATCAATGTGTTTTCGCACACCTTTCATACCTGCCCCTGTAACGCTTTTTTTCGCATACCTTTCATAGCTTCCCATATATTGCTGTGTTTTCGCGCACCTCTCATACCTTCCCCTAGATCGCCATGTTTTCGCACTCCTCACATACCTTCCCCTATATCGCTCTGTTTTTGTGCACCTCCCATAGCTTGCCCTATATCGCTGTGTTGATCTCGCACCTCTCATAACTTCCCCTATATCGCTGTGGTTTCGCGCACCTCTCATAGCTTTCATGAAATCGCTGTGTTTTTGTGCACCTCTCATAGCTTCCCCTACATCTCTGTGTTTGCACACATTTCTCATACATTCTCCTATATCTCTGTCTTTTCACGCACCTCCCATAACTTCCCATGTATTGCTGCATTTTCGCGCACCACTCATACCTTCCCCTATATTGCTCTGTTTTCGTGCACCTCCCATAGCTTCCCATATATCGCTGTGTTTTCGCGCACCTCTCATACCTTCCATTGTATCACTGCGTTTTCATGCACCTCCCATAGGTTCCCCTACATCGCTCTGTTTTCGCATGCCTATCATACCTTCCCCAATATCACTGTGTTCTCGTGCACCTCTCATAGCTTTCCATATATTGCAATGTTTTCGTGCACCTCTCATAGTTTCTCCCAAATCGCTGTGTTTTCGTGCACATCTCATACCTTCCCCTATATCACTCTGTTGTCGTGCACCTCCCATACCATGCCATTATCGCTGTGTTTTCGCACGTCTCAGAGCTTCCCCTATATTGCTGTGCTTTTGTGCACCTCCCATACCTTCCCCTATATCGCTGTGTTTTCTCTCACCTCTCATACCTTACCCTATATCGCTCTGTTTTCGCGCACCTCTCCTAGCTTCCCATATATCGCTGTATTTTCGCGCACCATTCATACCTTCCCCTATATTGCTCTGTTTTGGTGCACCTCACATAGCTTCCCCTACATCGCTTTGTTTTCACGCACATCCCATAGATTCTCCCACCTCCCATAGATTCTCCCACATAGCTGTGTTTTCACGCACCTCTTATACCTTCCCTTGTATCGCTGTGTTTTCGCACACCTCCCATAGCTTTCCTGATAGTGCTGTGATTTTGTGCACCTCTCATATCTTCCCCATAGCGCTGTGTTTTTGCGCACCTCCCATACCTTCCCATTATCGCTGTCTTTTCGCGCACCTCCCATAGCTTCCCCAATATCGCTGTGTCTTCTCGCACCTCTGTTACCTTCCGCTATATCATTCTGTTGTCGCACACCTCCCATGGATTCCCATATATCGCTGTGTTTTCGTACACCTCTCATACTTTCTCCTATATCGCCTTGTTTTCTCGCACCTCTCATACCTTCCCCTATATCGCTCTCTTTTCGTGCACCTCCCGTAGCTTCCCCTATATCGCTGTGTTTTCTGGCACCTCTCATAGCTTCCCATATATCACTGTATTTTCGCGCACCTCACATCGCTTCCCCTATATCGCTGTGTTTTCGCGCACCTTGCATCGCTTCCCTTATATCGCTGTGTTTTTGTGCACCTCGCATACCTACCCCTATGTCGTTTAGTTTTTGTGCACCTCTCATACCTGCCAGTATATTGATGTGTTTTCGCGCACCTCTCGTAGCTTCCCTGGTAACGCCGCATTTTCGCGCGCCTCTCACATCTTTCCCTATATTGCTGTGTTATCAAACAGCTTTCATAGCTTCCCCTATATTGCTGTGTTTTCGCATACCTCCCAGTGCTTCCGCTATATCGCTGTTTTTGCGCACCTCTAATAGTTTGCCATATATGGCGATATTTTCGCACACCTCTCGTAGCTTCCCCTCTATCGATGTGTTTTCGAGCACCTCTCATACCTTCCCCTATATAGATCTGTTTTCGCGCACCTCTCATAGCTTCCCATATATCGCTGCGTTTTCGCGCACCTCTCATAGCTTTCCCTATATCGCTATGTTTTCACGCGCCTCAGATAGCTTCCCCTATATCGCTGTGTTTTTGTGCACCTCTCATACCGTCCCATATATTGCTCAGATAACACTCCCCTCTGATAGCTTCCCCTATATCACCGTGTTCTCACGCACCTCTCACAGCTTCAACTAAGTCGATGTGTTCGCGCACCTCTCATAGCTTCCCCTGTATCAATGTGTTCTCGTGCACCTTGCATCGCTTCCCCTATATCGCTGTGTTTTCGCACACCTCCCATGGCTTCCCATATATCGCTGTGTTTTCGTACACCTCTCATACTTTCTCCTATATCGCCTTGTTTTCTCGCACCTCGCATAACTTCCACTATATTGATGTGTTTTAGCGCACTGCTCATACCTTCCCCTATATCGCTGTGTTTTAATGCACTTCGCATAGGTTCCCCTTTTTCGCCGTGTTTTCGCGCACCTTTCATAGCTTCCCATATATTGTGATCTTGTCGCGCACCTCTCATCACTTTCTCCAAATTGCTGTGTTTTTGCGCACCTCTCATATCTTCCCCTATACTGCCGTGTTTTGGTGCATCTCACATAGCTTCCCCTACATCGCTGTGTTTTCACGCACCTCCCATAGATTCTCCAACATAGTTGTGTTTTCGTGCACCTCTTATACCTTCCCTTGTATCGCTGTGTTTTTCCACACCTCCCATAGCTTCCCCGATAGTGCTGTGATTTTGTGCACCTCTCATATCTTCTCCTATAGCACTGTGTTTTTGTGCACCTCCCATAGCTTCCCCAATATCGCTGTGTCTTCTCGCACCTCTCATACCTTCCCCTATATCGTTCTGTTTTCGTGCACCTCCCGTAGCTTCCCATATACGGCTGTGTTTTCTGGCACCTCTCATAGCTTCCCCTATATCGCTGTGTTTTTGCGCACCTCGCATCGCTTCCCCTATATCGTTGTGTTTTCGTGCACCTCGCATACCTACCCCTATGTCGTTTTGTTTTTGTGCACCTCTCATACCTGCCAGTATATCGATGTGTTTTCGTGCACCTCTCGTAGCTTCCCTGGTAACGCCGCATTTTCGCGCACCTCTCACATCTTTCCCTATATCGCTGTGTTATCAAACAGCTTTCATAGCTTCCCCTATATTGCTGTGTTTTCGCATACCTCCCACTGCTTCCACTATATCGCTGTTTTTGCACACCTCTCATAGCTTACCATGTATGCCGATATTTTCGCACACCTCTCGTAGCTTCCCCTCTATCGATGCGTTTTCGCGCACGTCTCAGAGCTTCTCCTATATCGCCATGTTTTCGTGCACCTCCCATAGAGTCCCCTATATCACTGTGCTTTCCTGAACCTCTCATACCATCCCCTATATCGCTCTGTTTTCGTGCACCTCCCGTAGCTTCCCATTTTTCGCCGTATTTTCGCACACCTCTCATAGCTTCCCATATATTGCGATGTTTTCCTGCACCTCTCATCGCTTTCCCAAAATCACTGTGTTTATGCACACCTCTCATAGCTTCTCCTATATTGCTGTGTTTTCCCGCAACTCACATAGCTTCCCTAATATCACGGGGAAGCGTAATATTCCCCAATATAACAGGGGAAGCTATGAGAGGTGAGCAATAACACAGCGATAAAGGTGACTCTATGGGATGTGCGCGAAAAGACAGCGATATAGGGGAAGGTATGGAAGGTGCTCAAAAACAGGGTGATATAGGTGAAGTTAATGGAGGTATGCGAAGGCACAGCAATATAGGGGATGCTATGGAAGGTGCGCGAAAACACAGTGATATAGGGGAAGACAGGAGAGGTGCGCGAAAACACAGCGATATAGGGGAAGCTATGGGAGGTGTGCGGGAAACAGGGCGATATAGGGGAAGGTATGAGAGGTGCACGAAAACAGCGATATAGGTGAAGGAATGCGAGGTGCGCAAAAACAGGGCGATATAGGGGAAGGTATGAGAGGTGCGCGATGGCACAGCGATATAGGGGATGCTATGGGAGGTGCGCCAATACACAGCGATATAGGGGACGTTATGAGATGTGCATAACAATACAGCGATATAGGGGAAGTTATGAGAAGTGCGCAAAAACACGGCGATGTAGGGGAAGCTAGAGAGGTGAGCAATAACAGTGATAAAGGTGAATCTATGGGATGTGCGCGAAAAGACAGCGATATAGGGGAAGGTATGAAAGGTGCGCAAGGCACAGCGATATAGGGGAAGGTATGGAAGGTACTTGAAAACGGGGTGATATAGATGAAGTTATGAGAGGTATGCGAAGGCACAGCAATATAGGGGATGCTATGGAAGGTGTGCAAAACACAGTGATATAGGGGAAGACATGAGAAGTGAGCTAAAACAGGGCAATATAGTGGAAGCTATGAGAGGTGAGCTAAAACCTGGTGATACAGGGGAAGGTATGAGAGGTGAGCAATAACACAGCGATAAAGATGAATCTATGGGATGTGCGCGAAATGACAGCGATATAGGGGAAGGTATGAGAGGTGCGCAAGGCACAGTGATATAGGGGATGCTATGGGAGGAGCGCAAATACACAGCGATATAGGGGATGTGATGAGATGTGCATGAAAACAGCGATATTAGGGAAGGAATGAGAGGTGCACAAAAACACAGTGATATAGGAGAAGTTATGAGAGGTGTGTGAAAACACAGCGATATAAGGGAAGGTATGAAAGGTAAACGAAAACACAGCGATATAGGAGAAGTTATGAGAAGTGTGTGAAAACACAGAGATATAGGGGAAGGTATTACAGGTGCACGAATACACAGCGATATAGGGGACGGTATGGGAGGTGTACGAAAACAGGGCAATGTAGGGGAAGTATGAGATGTGCGCGAAGGCACAGCAATATAAGGGATGTTATGGGAGGTGCGCGAATACACAGCGATATAGGGGACGTTATGAGATGTGCATGAAAACACGGCAATATAGGGGAAGGTAAAAGAACTGTGCAAAAATACAGCGATATAGGAGAAGTTATGAGAGGTGCGTGAAAATATACCGATATAGGGGAAGGTATGAGAGGTGCACGAAAACACAGCGATATTGGGGAAGGTATGGGAGGTGCGCGAAAACAGGGCGATATAGGGGAAGTTATGAGAGGTGCGCGAAAACAGTGCGATATAGGGGATGCTATGAGAGGTGCGCGAAAACAGTGCGATATAGGGGATGCTATGAGAGGTGCGCAGAAACACCGTGATATAGGAGAAGACATGAGAGCTGCGCAGAAACAGGGCAATATAGTGGAACCTATGGGATGTGCGCGAAACCACGGCGATACAGGGGAATGTATCAGAGGTGCGAGAAAACACAGCGATATAGGGGACGCTATGGGAGATGCACAAAAAACAGTGATATAGGGGAAGGTATGAGAGGTGTGCGAGAACACGGCTATATAGGGGAAACTGTATGAGGTGCGCAAAAACATGGCAATACAGGAGAATGTATCAGAGGTGCGAGAAAACACAGTGATATGGGGAAGTAATGATAGGGGCGAAAACATAGCGATATAGGTGAAGACATGCGAGGTGTGCGTAAACACGGCGATATAGGGTAAGCTATGAGAGGTGAGCAATAACACAGCGATCAAGGTGAAGCTAAGGGATGTGCGCGAAAACAGCGATGTAGGCGAAGCTATAGGAGGTGCGCGAAAGCACAGCGATTTGGAGAAGGCATGAGATGTGTGCAAAAATGCATTGATATAGGGGAAGGTATGAGAGCTGCGTGAAAACATAGTGATATAGGTGAAGGTATGAGAGGAGCGTGAAAACAGGGCTATATGGGGGAAGTTATGAGAAGTGTGTGAAAACCCAGCGACATTGGGGACGTTATGAGATATGCATGAAAACACGGTGATATTGGGGAAGGTATGAGGGGTGTGCAAAAACACAGCAATATACGGGAATGCATGAGAGGTGCACGAAGGCACAGTGATATGGGGATGGTATGGGAGGTACGCAAATACACAGCGATATAGGGGGCGTTATGAGATGTGCGCAAAAATACATCGATATAGGGGAAGATATGAGAGGTGCGCGAAAACAGCAATGTAGGCGAAACTATAGGAGGTGCGCGAAAACAGGGGGATATACGGGAATGCATGAGAGGTGCGCGAAGGCACAGTAATATAGGGGAGGGTATGGGAGTTGCGCAAATACCCAGCGATATAGGGGACGTTATGAGATGTGCATGAAAACACATCAATATAGGGGAAAGTATGAGAGGTGCACGAAAACGCAGCGATATAGGGGAAGGTATGAGAGGTGCACGAAGGCACAGCGATATAGGGGATGCTATGGGAGTGCGCGAAAACACAGCGATATAGGAGACGGTATGAGATGTGCATAAAAACATGGCGTTACAGGGGAATGCATCAGAGGTGCCAGAAAACACAGTGATGTAGTGGAAGACATGACAGGTGCACGAAAACAGGGCATTATAGTGGAAGGTACGGGATGTGCGCGAAAACAGGGCGATATAGTGGAATGTATGAGAGGTGCGCGAGAACACGGCGATATAGTGGAAATAATGAGAGGTGTGCGAAAACAGCGATACGGGAGAATGTATCAATTGTGTGAGAAAACACAGCGATATAGGGGAAGTATTGAGAGGAGCGAAAACATAGCGATCTAGGTGAAGACATGAGAGCTGAGCAAAAACACGGCGATACAGGGGAAGCTATGAGAGGTGAGCAATAACACAGCGATAAAGCTGAATCTATGGGATGTGCACAAAAAGACAGCGATATAGGGGAAGCTATGAGAGGTGCGCAAGGCACAGCGATATAGGGGATGCTATGGGAGGTGCGCGAATACACAGCGATATAGGGGACGTGATGAGATGTGCATGAAAACTCAGCGATATTCGGGAAGGTATGAGAGGTGCACAAAAACTCAGTGATATAGGAGAAGTTATGAGAGGTGTGTGAAAACACAGCGATATAGGGGAAGTTATGAAAGGTGCACGAAAACACAGCGACATAGGGGAAGGAATCGGAGGTGCGCGAAAACTGTGCGATATTGGGGATGGTATGAGATGTGCATAAAAACACAGCAATACAGGAGAAGGTATGAGAGGTGCGTGAAAACACAGCGATATAAGGGGAGGTATGAGAGGTACACGAAAACACAGCGATATAGGGGAAGTTATGGGAGGTGCTCGAAAACAGGGTGATATAGGGGAAGGTATGAGAGGTGTGCGAAGGCACAGCGATATAGGGGAAGATATGAGAGGTGTGCGAGAACACGTTGAAACAGGGAACAGTATCAGAAGTGTGAGAACACAGAGTGATAGAGGGGAAGTAATGAGAGGAGCGGAAACACAGCGATATAGGTGAAGACATGAGAGGTGCGCGAAAACACGGCAATATAGGGTAAGCTATGAGAGGTAAGCAATAACACAGCGATAAAGTTGAAGTTATGGGATGTGCGCGAAAACAGGGCGATATAGGGGAAGATATGAGAGGTGCGCAAGAACACAGCGATGTATACGAACCCATGGGAGGTGCGCGGGAAACAGGGCGATATAGGGGAAGGTATGAGCGGTGCGCAAAGGCACAGCGATACAGGGGATGCTATGGGAGGTGCGTGAATACACAGAGATATAGGAGACGTTATGAGATGTGCATGAAAACACGGCGATATTGGGGAAGCCATGAGAGGTGTGCGAAAATACAGTGATTTAGGGGACGGTATGGGAGGTGTGCGAAAACAGGGCGACATAGGGGATGGTATGAGAGGTGCGCGAAGGCACAGCGATATAGGGGATGCTATGGCAGGTGCGCGAATACACAGCGATATAGGAGACGTTATGAGATGTGCATGAAAACACATCAATATAGGGGAAGCCATGAGAGGTGTGCAAAAATACATCGATATAGGGGAAGGTATGAGAGGTGCGCGAAAACAGGGCGATAGAGGGGAGGTTATGAGAGGTGCGTGAAAACCCAGCGACATTGGGGACGTTAGGAGATGTGCATGAAAACATGGTGATATTGGGGAAGGTATGAGAGTTGTGCAAAAACACAGCGGTATACGGGAATGCATGAGAGGTGCACGAAAATAGCGATATAGTTGAAGGAATGGGAGGTGCGCGAAAACAGAGCGATATTTGGGAAGGTATGAGAGGTATGCGAAGGCACAGCAATACAAGGGATGCTATGGGAGGTGCGCAAATACAGAGCGATATAGGGGACGTTATGAGATGTGCATGAAAACACATCAATATAGGGAAAGGTATGAGATGTGCGCAAAAATACATCGATATAGGGGAAGGTATGAGAGGTGCGCGAAAACAGCGATGTAGGCGAAGCTATGGGAGGTGCGTGAAAGCACAGCGATATAGGGGAATGTACGAGATGTGCATGAATACACGGCGATAGTCGGGAAGCCGTGAGAGGTGTGCGAAAGCACAGCGATATAGGGGAAGGTATGAGAGCTGCGTGAAAACACAGTGATATAGGGGAAGGTATGAGAGGAGCGCGAAAACAGGGCGATAGAGGGGAAGTTATGAGAGGTGCGTGAAAACCCAGTGACATTGGGGACGTTATGAGATGTGCATGAAAACACGGTGATATTGGGGAAGGTATGAGAGGTGTGCAAAAACACAGCGGTATACGGGAATGCATGAGAGATGCACGAAAACAGCGAAATAGGTGAAGGAATGGGAGGTGCGCGAAAACAGGGCGATATTTGGGAAGGTATGAGAGGTGCGCGAAAGCACAGCGATATAAGGGAAGCTATGGGAGGTGCGCGAATATACAGCGATATAGAGGACGTTATGAGATGTGCATAACAACACGGCGATATAGGGGAAGCTATGAGAGGTGAGCAATAACACAGCGATAAAGGTGAATCTATGGGATGTGCGTGAAAACAGGGCGATATAGGGGAAGGTATGAGAGGTGCGCGATGGCACAGCGATATAGGGGATGCTATGGGAGGTGCGCGAATACACAGCGATATAGGGGACGTTATGAGATGTGCATAACAATACAGCGATATAGGGGAAGTTATGAGAAGTGCGCAAAAACACGGCGATGTAGGGGAAGCTAGAGAGGTGAGCAATAACACAGTGATAAAGGTGAATCTATGGGATGTGCGCGAAAAGACAGCGATATAGGGGAAGGTATGAAAGGTGCGCAAGGCACAGCGATATAGGGGAAGGTATGGAAGGTACTTGAAAACGGGGTGATATAGATGAAGTTATGAGAGGTATGCGAAGGCACAGCAATATAGGGGATGCTATGGAAGGTGTGCAAAACACAGTGATATAGGGGAAGACATGAGAAGTGAGCTAAAACAGGGCAATATAGTGGAAGCTATGAGAGGTGAGCTAAAACCTGGCGATACAGGGGAAGGTATGAGAGGTAAGCAATAACACAGCGATAAAGATGAATCTATGGGATGTGCGCGAAATGACAGCGATATAGGGGAAGGTATGAGAGGTGCACAAGGCACAGTGATATAGGGAATGCTATGGGAGGAGCGCAAATACACAGCGATACAGGGGATGTGATGAGATGTGCATGAAAACAGCGATATTAGGGAAGGTATGAGAGGTGCACAAAAACACAGTGATATAGGAGAAGTTATGAGAGGTGTGTGAAAACACAGCGATATAAGGGAAGGTATGAAAGGTAAACGAAAACACAGCGATATAGGAGAAGTTATGAGAAGTGTGTGAAAACACAGAGATATAGGGGAAGGTATTACAGGTGCACGAATACACAGCGATATAGGGGACGGTATGGGAGGTGTGCGAAAACAGGGCAATGTTGGGGAAGCATGAGATGTGCGCAAAGGCACAGCAATATAAGGGATGTTATGGGAGGTGCGCGAATACACAGCGATATAGGGGACGTTATGAGATGTGCATGAAAACACGGCAATATAGGGGAAGGTATAAGAACTGTGCAAAAATACAGCGATATAGGAGAAGTTATGAGAGGTGCGTGAAAATATACCGATATAGGGGAAGGTATGAGAGGTGCACGAAAACACAGCGATATTGGGGAAGGTATGGGAGGTGCGCGAAAACAGGGCGATATAGGGGAAGGTATGAGAGGTGCGCGAAAACACAGCGATATAGGGGATGCTATGAGAGGTGCGCGAAAACAGGGCGATATAGGGGATGCTATGAGAGGTGCGCAGAAACACCGTGATATAGGAGAAGACATGAGAGCTGCGCAGAAACAGGACAATATAGTGGACCTATGGGATGTGCGCGAAACCACGGCGATACAGGGGAATGTATCAGAGGTGCGAGAAAACACAGCGATATAGGGGACGCTATGGGAGATGCACAAAAAACAGTGATATAGGGGAAGGTATGAGAGGTGTGCGAGAACACGGCTATATAGGGGAAACTGTATGAGGTGCGCAAAAACATGGCAATACAGGAGAATGTATCAGAGGTGCGAGAAAACACAGTGATATGGGGAAGTAATGATAGGGGCGAAAACATAGCGATATAGGTGAAGACATGCGAGGTGTGCGTAAACACGGCGATATAGGGTAAGCTATGAGAGGTGAGCAATAACACAGCGATCAAGGTGAAGCTAAGGGATGTGCGCGAAAACAGCGATGTAGGCGAAGCTATAGGAGGTGCGCGAAAGCACAGCGATTTGGAGAAGGCATGAGATGTGTGCAAAAATGCATTGATATAGGGGAAGGTATGAGAGCTGCGTGAAAACATAGTGATATAGGTGAAGGTATGAGAGGAGCGTGAAAACAGGGCTATATGGGGGGAAGTTATGAGAAGTGTGTGAAAACCCAGCGGCATTGGGGACGTTATGAGATATGCATGAAAACACGGTGATATTGGGGAAGGTATGAGGGGTGTGCAAAAACACAGCAATATACGGGAATGCATGAGAGGTGCGCGAAGGCACAGTGATATGGGGATGGTATGGGAGGTACGCAAATACACAGCGATATAGGGGGCGTTATGAGATGTGCGCAAAAATACATCGATATAGGGGAAGATATGAGAGGTGCGCGAAAACAACAATGTAGGCGAAACTATAGGAGGTGCGCGAAAACAGGGGGATATACGGGAATGCATGAGAGGTGCGCGAAGGCAAGTAATATAGGGGAGGGTATGGGAGTTGCGCAAATACCCAGCGATATAGGGGACGTTATGAGATGTGCATGAAAACACATCAATACAGGGGAAGGTATGAGAGGTGCACGAAAACGCAGCGATATAGGGGAAGGTATGAGAGGTGCACGAAGGCACAGCGATATAGGGGATGCTATGGGAGTGCGCGAAAACACAGCGATATATGAGACGGTATGAGATGTGCATAAAAACATGGCGTTACAGGGGAATGCATCAGAGGTGCCAGAAAACACAGCGATGTAGTGGAAGACATGAGAGGTGCACGAAAACAGGGCATTATAGTGGAAGGTACGGGATGTGCGCGAAAACAGGGCGATATAGTGGAATGTATGAGAGGTGCGCGAGAACACGGCGATATAGTGGAAATAATGAGAGGTGTGCGAAAACAGCGATACGGGAGAATGTATCAATTGTGTGAGAAAACACAGCGATATAGGGGAAGTATTGAGAGGAGCGAAAACATAGCGATCTAGGTGAAGACATGAGAGCTGAGCAAAAACACGGCGATACAGGGAAGCTATGAGAGGTGAGCAATAACACAGCGATAAAGCTGAATCTATGGGATGTGCACAAAAAGACAGCGATATAGGGGAAGCTATGAGAGGTGCGCAAGGCACAGCGATATAGGGGATGCTATGGGAGGTGCGCGAATACACAGCGATATAGGGGACGTGATGAGATGTGCATGAAAACTCAGCGATATTCGGGAAGGTATGAGAGGTGCACAAAAACTCAGTGATATAGGAGAAGTTATGAGAGGTGCACGAAAACACAGCGACATAGGGGAAGGAATCGGAGGTGCGCGAAAACTGTGCGATATTGGGGATGGTATGAGATGTGCATAAAAACACAGCAATACAGGAGAAGGTATGAGAGGTGCGTGAAAACACAGCGATATAAGGGGAGGTATGAGAGGTACACGAAAACACAGCGATATAGGGGAAGTTATGGGAGGTGCTCGAAAACAGGGTGATATAGGGGAAGGTATGAGAGGTGTGCGAAGGCACAGCAATATAGGGGATGGTATGGGAGGTGCACGAAAACACAGCGATATAGGGGAAGATATGAGAGGTGTGCGAGAACACATTGAAACAGGGAACAGTATCAGAAGTGCGAGAACACAGAGTGATAGAGGGGAAGTAATGAGAGGAGCGGAAACACAGCGATACAGGTGAAGACATGAGAGGTGCGCGAAAACACGGCAATATAGGGTAAGCTATGAGAGGTAAGCAATAACACAGCGATAAAGTTGAAGTTATGGGATATGCGCGAAAACAGGGCGATATAGGGGAAGATATGAGAGGTGCGCAAGAACACAGCGATGTATTCGAACCCATGGGAGGTGCGCGGGAAACAGGGCGATATAGGGGAAGGTATGAGCGTTGCGCGAATGCACAGCGATACAGGGGATGCTTTGGGAGGTGCGTGAATACACAGAGATATAGGAGACGTTATGAGATGTGCATGAAAACACGGCGATATTAGGGAAGCCATGAGAGGTGTGCGAAAATACAGCGATTTAGGGGACGGTATGGGAGGTGTGCGAAAACAGGGCGACAGGGGATGGTATGAGAGGTGCGCGAAGGCACAGCGATATAGGGGATGCTATGGCAGGTGCGCGAATACACAGCGATATAGGAGACGTTATGAGATGTGCATGAAAACACATCAATATAGGGGAAGCAAGCTATGAGAGGTGTGCAAAAATACA
The DNA here is from genome assembly GCF_030028105.1 of Mobula birostris. Taxonomy (NCBI): domain Eukaryota; kingdom Metazoa; phylum Chordata; class Chondrichthyes; order Myliobatiformes; family Myliobatidae; genus Mobula; species Mobula birostris. Next base: position 176,440 of record NW_027278321.1, read on the forward strand.
TCGACATAGGGGAAGGTATGAGAGGTGCGCGAAAACAGGGCGATAGAGGGGAGGTTATGAGAGGTGCGTGAAAACCCAGCGACATTGGGGACGTTAGGAGATGTGCATGAAAACATGGTGATATTGGGGAAGGTATGAGAGTTGTGCAAAAACACAGCGGTATACGGGAATGCATGAGAGGTGCACGAAAATAGCGATATAGTTGAAGGAATGGGAGGTGCGCGAAAACAGGGCGATATTTGGGAAGGTATGAGAGGTGCGCGAAGGCACAGCAATCTTAGGGATGCTATGGGAGGTGCGCAAATACAGAGCGATATAGGGGACGTTATGAGATGAGCATGAAAACACATCAATATGGGGAAAGTTATGAGATGTGCGCAAAAATACATCGATATAGGGGAAGGTATGAGAGGTGCGCGAAAACAGCGATGTAGGTGAAGCTATGGGAATGTGCGAAAGCACAGCGATATAGGGGAGGGTATGAGATGTGCATGAATACACGGCGATAGTCGGGAATCCATGAGAGGTGTGCGAAAACACAGCGATATAGGGGAAGGTATGAGAGCTGCGTGAAAACACAGTGATATTGGGGAAGATATGAGAGGAGTGCGAAAACAGGGCGATATAGTGGAACATATGGGATGTGCGCGAAACCACGGCGATACAGGGGACGCCATGGGACACGCGCAAAAAAACAGTGATATAGGGGACGGTATGAGAGGTGTGCGAGAACACGGCGATATAGGGGAAATTGTAACAGGTGCGCAAAAACATGGCAATACAGGAGAATGTATCAGAGGTCCGAGAAAACACAGCGATATAGGGGAATTAATGATAGGAGCAAAAACATAGCGATATAGGTGAAGACATGCGAGGTGCGCGAAAACACGGCGATATAGGGTAAGCTATGAGAGGTGAGCAATAACACAGCGATCAAGGTGAAACTATGGGATGTGCGCGAAAACAGCGATGTAGATGAAGCTGTGGGAGGTGCGCCAAAACACAGCGATATAGGGGACGGTATGAGATGTGCACGAATACACGGCGATAGTGGGGAAGCCATGAGAGGTGCCTGAAAACACAGCGATATAGGGGAAGGTATGAGAGGTGTGCAAAAAAACAGCGATATAGGAGAAGTTAAGAGAGGTGGGTGAAAACACAGCGATATAGGGGAAGGTATGAGAGGTGCACGAAGGCACAGCGATATAGGGGATGCTATGAGAGGTACACGAAAACACAGCGATATAGGAGACGTTATAAGTTGTGCATAAAAACATGGCGATATAGGGGGAGGTATGAGAGGTGCGCGTAAACATGGCGATATAGCGGAAAGTATGAGAGGTGCGCGAAAACTTGGCGTTACAGGGGAATGCATCAGAGGTGCCAGAAAACACAGCTATGTAGTGAAATACATGAGAGATGCGCGAAAGCAGGGCAATGTAGTGGAAGCTATGGGATGTGCACGAAAACAGGGCGATATAGGGGAAGCAATGAGAGGTGCGCGAAAACACAGCGATATAGGGGACACAATGGGACGTGCGCGAAAACACAGTGATATAGGGGAAGTTATGAGAGGTGTGCGAGAACACGGCGATATAGGGGACATTATGAGAGGTGTGCGAAAACACGGTGATACGGTAGAATGTATCAGATGTGCGAGAAAACACAGCGATATTAGGGAAGTATTGAGAGGATCGAAAACATAGCGATCTAGGTGAAGACATGAGAGGTGCGCGAAAACATGTCGATGTAGTGGAAGCAATGAGAAGTGAGCAAAAACACAGCGATATAGGGGAATCTATGAGAGGTGAGCAATAACACAGCGATAAAGGTGAATCTATGGGATGTGCGTGAAAAGACAGCGATATAGGGGGAGGTATGAGAGGTGCACGCAAACATGGCGATTTAGGGGAAAGTATGAAAGGTGCGCGAAACTTGGTGTTACAGGGAAATGCATCAGAGGTGCCAGAAAAAACAACGATGTAGTGAAAGACATGTGAGGTGCGCGGAAACAGGGCAATATAGTGGAAGGTATGGGATGTGCGCGAAAACAGGGTGATATAGGGGAAGGTATGAGAGGTGCGCAAAGGCACAGCGATATAGGGGATGCTGTGGGAGGTGCACGAATACACAGTGATATAGGGGACGTTATGAGATGTGCATAAAAACACGGCAATATAGGGAAAGTTATGAGAGGTGCGCAAAAATACAGCAATACAGGGGAAGTTATGAGAGGTGCGTGAAAACACAGCGATATAAGGGGAGGTATGAGAGGTACACGAAAACACAGTGATACAGGGGAAGACATGAGAGGTGCGTGAAAACAGAGCGATATAGGGGACGCTGTTGGTCGTGCGCGAAAACACAGTGATATAGGGGAAGATATGAGAGGTGTGCGAGAACACGGCGATATAGGTGAAATTATGAGAGTTCCGCGAAAACACGTTGATACAGGGAACTGTATCAGAAGTGCGAGAACACAGAGCGATATTGGGGAAGTAATGAGAGGAGCGGAAACACAGCGATATAGATGAAGAAATGAGAGGTGCGCGAAAACACGGCGATATAGGGGAAGGTATGAGATGTGCGGAAAAACACAGCGATGTAGGCGAAGCCATGGGAGGTGCACAAAAATACGGCGATATAGGAGAAATTATGAGAGGAGCGTGAAAACTCAGCGATATAGAGGGAGGTATGAGGGGTGCATGAAAACGAGGCGATATAGGGGAAGGTATGGAAGGTGCGCAAAAACGGGGCGATATAGGGGAAGGTAGGAGAGGTGCGCGAAGGCACAGCAATACAAGGGATGCTATGGGAGGTGCGCGAATACACAGCGATATAGGGGACGTTATGAGATGTGCATGACAACACGGCAATATAGGGGAAGGTATAAGAACTGCGCAAAAATACAGCGAATTAGGAGAAGTTATGAGAAGTGCGTGAAAACACAGCGATATAAGGGTGGCTATGAGAGGTGCATGAAAAAACAGCGATATTGGGGAAGGTATGGGAGGTGCGCGAAAACAGGGCGATATAGGGGAAGTTATGAGAAGTGCGCGAAGGCACAGCGATATAGGGGATGCTATGAGAGGTGCACGAAAACACCGTGATATAGGGGAAGACATGAGAGGTGCGCAAAAACAGGGCAATATAGTGGAACCTATGGGATGTGCGCGAAACCACGGCGATACAGGGGAATGTATCAGAGGTGCGAGAAAACACAGCGATATAGGGGACGCTATGGGACATGCGCAAAAAAACAGTGATATAGGGGAAGGTATGAGAGGTGTGCGAGAACTCGGCGATATAGGGGAAATTGTAAGAGGTGCGCGAAAACATGGCAATACAAGAGAATGTATCAGAGGTGCGAGAAAACACAGCGATATAGGGGAATTAATGATAGGAGCAAAAACATAGCGATATAGGTGAAGACATGCGAGGTGCGCGAAAAAACGGCGATATAGGGTAAGCTATGAGAGATGAGCAATAACACAGCGATCAAGGTGAAGCTATGGGATGTGCGCGAATACAGCGATGTAGATGAAGCTACGGGAGGTGCGCCAAAACACAGCGATATAGGGGACGGTATGAGATGTGCATGAATACACGGCGATATTGGGGAAGCCATGAGAGGTGCCTGAAAACACGGCGATATAGGGGAAGGTATGAGAGGTGCGCGAAGGCACAGGAATACAAGGGATGCTATGGGAGGTGCGCGAATACACAGCGATATAGGGGACGTTATGAGATGTGCATGAAAGCATGGCAATATAAGGGAAGGTATAAGAACTGCGCAAAAATACAGCGAATTAGGAGATGTTATGAGAAGTGCGTGAAAACACAGCGATATAAGGGTGGCTATGAGAGGTGCATGAAAAAACAGCGATATTGGGGAAGGTATGGGAGGTGCGCGAAAACAGGGCGATATAGGGGAAGTTATGAGAAGTGCGCGAAGGCACAGCGATATAGGGGATGCTATGAGAGGTGCACGAAAACACCGTGATATAGGGGAAGACATGAGAGGTGCGCAAAAACAGGGCAATATAGTGGAACTTATGGGATGTGCGCAAAACCACGGCGATACAGGGGAATGTATCAGAGGTGCCAGAAAACACAGCGATATAGGGGACGCTATGGGACATGCGCAAAAAAACAGTGATATAGGGGAAGGTATGAGAGGTGTGCGAGAACACGGCGATATAGGGGAAATTGTAAGAGGTGCGCGAAAACATGGCAATACAGGAGAATGTATCAGAGGTGCGAGAAAACACAGCGATATAGGGGAATTAATGATAGGAGCAAAAACATAGCGATATAGGTGAAGACATGCGAGGTGCGCGAAATAACGGCGATATAGGGTAAGCTATGAGAGGTGAGCAATAACACAGCGATCAAGGTGAAGCTATGGGATGTGCGCGAAAACAGCGATGAAGATGAAGCTACGGGAGGTGCGCCAAAACACAGCGATATAGGGGACGGTATGAGATGTGCATGAATACACGGCGATATTGGGGAAGCCATGAGAGGTGCCTGAAAACACAGCGATATAGGGGAAGGTATGAGAGGTGTGCAAAAACACAGCGATATAGGAGAAGTTAAGAGAGATGCGTGAAAACACAGCGATATAGGGGAAGGTATGAGAGGTGCATGAAGGCACAGCGATATAGGGGATGCTATGGGAGGTGCGCGAAAACACAGCGATATAGGAGACGGTATGAGTTGTGCATAAAAACATGGCGATATAGGGGGAGGTATGAGAGGTGCGCAAAAACAGGGCAATATAGTGGAACCTATGGGATGTGCGCGAAACCACGGCGATATAGGGGAATGTATCAGAGGTGCGAGAAAACACAGCGATATAGGGGACGCTATGGGACATGCGCAAAAAAACAGTGATATAGGGGAAGGTATGAGAGGTGTGCGAGAACTCGGCGATATAGGGGAAATTGTAAAAGGTGCGCGAAAACATGGCAATACAAGAGATTGTATCAGAGGTGCGAGAAAACACAGCGATATAGGGGAATTAATGATAGGAGCAAAAACATAGCGATATAGGTGAAGACATGCGAGGTGCGCGAAAAAACGGCGATATAGGGTAAGCTATGAGAGGTGAGCAATAACACAGCGATATAGGGGACGGTATGAGATGTGAATGAATACACGGCGATATTGGGGAAGCCATGAGAGGTGCCTGAAAACACGGCGATATAGGGGAAGGTATGAGAGGTGTGCAAAAACACAGCGATATAGGATAAGTTAAGACAGGTGCGTGAAAACACAGCGATCTAGGGGAAGGTATGAGAGGTGCATGAAGGCACAGCGATATAGGGGATGCTATGGGAGGTGCACGAAAACACAGCGATATAGGAGACGGTATGAGTTGTGCATAAAAACATGGCGATATAGGGGGAGGTATGAGAGGTGCGCGTAAACATGGCGATATAGGGGAAAGTATGAGAGGTGTGCGAAAATTTGGCGTTACAGGGCAATGCATCAGAGGTGCCAGAAAACACAGCTATGTCGTGGAATACATGAGAGGTGCGCGAAAGCAGGGCAGTATAGTGGAAGCTATGGGATGTGCACGAAAACAGGGCGATATAGGGGAAGCTATGAGAGGTGCGCGAAAACACAGCGACATAGGGGACACAATGGGACGTGCGCGAAAACACAGTGATAAAGGGGAAGTTATGAGAGGTGTGCGAGAACACGGCGATACGGGAGAATGTATCAGATGTGCGAGAAAACACAGCGATATAAGGGAAGTATTGAGAGGATCGAAAACATAGCGATCTAGGTGAAGACATGAGAGGTGCGCGAAAACATGTCGATGTAGTGGAAGCTATGAGAAGTGAGCAAAAACACAGCGATATAGGGGAATCTATGAGAGGTGAGCAATGACACACAGCGATAAAGGTGAATCTATGGGATGTGCGCGAAAAGACAGTGATATAGGGGAAGTTATGACAGGTGCGCAAGGCACAGCGATATAGGGGATGCTATGGGAGGTGCGTGAATACACAGTGATATAGGGGACGTGATGAGATGTGCATGAAAACGCAGTGATATTAGGGAAGGTATGAGAGGTGCACAAAAACACAGCGATATTGGAGAAGTTATGAGAGGTATCCGAAAACACAGCGATATAGGGGAAGTTATGAAAGGTGCACGAAAACGCAGTGACAGAAGGGAAGGTATCGGAGGTGCGCGAAAACAGGGCGATATAGGGGAAGGTATGAGAGGTGCACGAAGGCACAGCGATATAGGGGATGCTATGGGAGGTGCGCAAAAACACAGCTATATAGGAGACGGTATTGAGATGTGCATAAAAACATGGCGATATAGGGGGAGGTATGAGAGGTGCGCGTAAACACGGCGATTTAGGGGAAAGTATCAGAGGTGCGCGAAACTTGGTGTTACAGGGGAATGCATCAGAGGTGCCAGAAAACACAGCGATGTAGTGGAAGACATGTGAGGTGCGCGGAAACAGGGCAATATAGTGGAAGGTATGGTATGTGCGCGAAAACAGGGCGATATAGGGGATGGTATGAGAGGTGCGCGAAGGCACAGCAATATAGGGGATGCTATGGGAGGTGCGCGAATACACAGCGATATAGGGGACGTTATGAGATGTGCATAAAAACACGGCGATATAGGGGAAGTTATGAGAGGTGCGCAAAAATACAGCAATATAGGAGAAGTTATGAGTGGTGCGTGAAAACACAGCGATATAGGGGGAGGTATGAGAGGTACACGAAAACACAGCGATATAGGGGAAGGTATGGGAGGTGCTCGAAAACAGGGCGATATAGGGAAAGGTATGAGAGGTGTGCGAAGGCACAGCAATATAGGGGACGGTATGGGAGGTGGACGAAAGCACTGTGATATAGGGCAAGACATGAGATTTGCATGAAAACACAGCGATATAGGGGACACTATTGGACGTGCGCGAAAACACAGTGATATAGGGGAAGATATGAGAGGTGTGCGAGAACACGGCGATATAGGTGAAATTATGAGAGGTGCGCGAAAACACGTTGATACAGGGAACTGTATCAGAAGTGCGAGAACACAGAGAGATATAGGGGAAGTAATGAGAGGAGCGGAAACACAGCGATATAGGTGAAGACATGAGGGGTGCGCGAAAACACGGCGATATAGGGGAAGCTATTGGACGTGCGCGAAAACACAGTGATATAGGGGAAGATATGAAAGGTGTGCGAGAACACGGCGATATAAGTGAAATTATGAGAGGTGCACAAAAACACGTTGATACAGGGAACTGTATCAGAAGTGCGAGAACACAGAGAGATATAGGGGAAGTAATGAGAGGAGCGGAAACACAGCGATATAGGTGAAGACATGAGGGGTGTGCGAAAACACGGCGATATAGGGGAAGCTATGAGAGGTAGGCGATAACACAGCGATAAAGATGAAGTTCTGGGATTTGCGCGAAAACAGGGCTATATAGGAGAAGGTATGAGAGGTGCGCAAAAACACAGCGATGTAGGCGAAGCCATGGGAGGTGCGCGGGAAACAGGGCAATATAGGGGCAGGTATGAGCGATGAGCAAAGGCACAGCGATATAGGGGATGCTATGTGAGGTGCGTGAATACACAGAGATATAGGAGATGTTATGAGATGTGCGTGAAAACACGGCGATATTGTGGAAGCCATGAGAGGTGCGCAACAATACGGCAATATAGGGGACGGTATGGGAAGTGTGCGAAAACAGGGCAACATAGGGGAAGGTATGAGAGGTGCGCGAAGGCACAGCAATGTAGAGGATGCTATGGCAGGTGCGCAAATACACAGCGATATATGGGACGTTAAGAGATGTGCATGAATACACGGCGATATTGGGGAAGCCATGAGAGGTGCGCAAAAATACGGCGATATAGGAGAAATTATGAGAGGAGCGTGAAAACTCAGCGATATAGAGGGAGGTATGAGGGGTGCATGAAAACGAGGCGATATAGGGGAAGGTATGGAAGGTGCGCAAAAACGGGGCGATATAGGGGAAGGTATGAGAGGTGCGCAAAAACGGGGCGATATAGGGGAAGGTATGAGAGGTGCGCGAAGGCACAGCAATACAAGGGATGCTATGGGAGGTGCGCGAATACACAGCGATATAGGGGACGTTATGAGATGTGCATGAAAACACGGCAATATAGGGGAAGGTATAAGAACTGCGCAGAAATTCAGCGAATTAGGGGAAGTTATGAGAAGTGCGTGAAAACACAGCGATATAAGGGTGGCTATGAGAGGTGCATGAAAAAACAGCGATATTGTGGAAGGTATGGGAGGTGCGCAAAAACAGGGCGATATAGGGGAAGTTATGAGAAGTGCGCGAAGGCACAGCGATATAGGGGATGCTATGAGAGGTGCACGAAAACACCGTGATATAGGGGAAGACATGAGAGGTGCGCAAAAACAGGGCAATATAGTGGAACCTATGGGATGTGCGTGAAACCACGGCGATACAGGGGAAAGTATCAGAGGTGCGAGAAAACACAGCGATATAGGGGACGCTATGGGACATGCGCAAAAAAACAGTGATATAGGGGAAGGTATGAGAGGTGTTCGAGAACACGGCGAAAAAGGGGAAATTGTAAGAGGTGTGCGAAAGCATGGCAATACAGGAGAATGTATCAGAGGTGCGAGAAAACACAGCGATATAGGGGAATTAATGATAGGAGCAAAAACATAGCGATATAGGTGAAGACATGCGAGGTGCGCGAAAAAACGGAGATATAGGGTAAGCTATGAGAGGTGAGCAATAACACAGCGATCAAGGTGAAGCTATGGGATGTGCGCGAAAACAGCGATGTAGACGAAGCTACGGGAGGTGCGCCAAAACACAGCGATATAGGGGACGGTATGAGATGTGCATGAATACACGGCGATATTGGGGAAGCCATGAGAGGTGCCTGAAAACACGGCGATATAGGGGAAGGTATGAGAGGTGTGCAAAAACACAGCGATATAGGAGAAGTTAAGAGAGGTGCGTGAAAACACAGCGATATAGGGGAAGGTATGAGAGGTGCACGAAGGCACAGCGATATAGGGGATGCTATGGGAGGTGCGTGAAAACACAGCGATATAGGAGACGGTATGAGTTGTGCATAAAAACATGGCGATATAGGGGGAGGTATGAGAGGTGCACGTAAACACGGCGATATAGGGGAAAGTATGAGAGGTGCGCGAAAATTTGGCGTTACAGGGGAATGCATCAGAGGTGCCAGAAAACACAGCTATGTCGTGGAATACATGAGAGGTGCGCGAAAGCAGGGCAATATAGTGGAAGCTGTGGGATGTGCACGAAAACAGGGCGATATAGGGGAAGCTATGAGAAGTGAGCAAAAACACAGCGATATAGGGAAATATATGAGAGGTGAGCAATTACACAGCGATAAAGGTGAATCTATGGGATGTGCGCGAAAAGACAGCGATATAGGGGAAGTTATGAGAGGTGCACAAGGCACAGCGATATAGTGGATGCTATGGGAGGTGCGTGAATACACAGCGATATAGGGGACGTGATGAGATGTGCATGAAAACGCAGTGATATTAGGGAATGTATGAGAGGTGCACAAAAACACAGCGATATTGGAGAAGTTATGAGAGGTGTGCGAAAACACAGCGATATAGGGGAAGGTATGAAAAGTGCACGAAAACGCAGTGACATAAGGGAAGGTATAGGAGGTGCGCGAAAACAGGGCGATATAGGGAAAGGTATGAGAGGTGCACGAAGGCACAGCGATATAGGGGATGCTATGGGAGGTGCTCAAAAACACAGCTATATAGGAGACGGTATTGAGATGTGCATAAAAACATGGCGATATAGGGGGCCGTATGAGAGGTGCGCGTAAACACGGCGATTTAGGGGAAAGTTTCAGAGGTGCACGAAACATGGTGTTACAGGGGAATGCATCAGAGGTGCCAGAAAACACAGCGATGTAGTGGAAGACATGTGAGTTGCGCGGAAACAGGGCAATATAGTGGAAGGTATGGAATGTGCGCGAAAACAGATGCGATATAGGGGAAGGTATGAGAGGTGCGCGAAGGCACAGCGATATAGGGGATGCTATGGGAGGTGCTCGAATACACAGCGATACAGGGGACGTAATAGGATGTGCATAAAAACACGGCAATATAGGGGAAGTTATGAGAGGTGCGCAGAAATACAGCAATACAGGGGAAGTTATGAGAGGTGCGTGAAAACACAGCGATATAAGGGGAGGTATGAGAGGTAACGAAAACACAGCGATATAGGGGAAGTTATGGGAGGTGCTCGAAAACAGGGCGATATTGGGAAAGGTATGAGACGTGTTCGAAACACAGCAATATAGGGGATGGTATGGGAGGTGCACGAAAATACAGTGATATAGGGGAAGACATGAGAGGTGCGTGAAAACAGAACGATATAGGGGACGCTATTGGACGTGCGCGAAAACACAGTGATATAGGGGAAGATATGAGAGGTGTGCGAGAACACGGCGATATAGGTGAAATTATGAGAGGTGCGCGAAAACACGTTGATACAGGGAACTGTATCAGAAGTGCGAGAACACAGAGAGATATAGGGGAAGTAATGAGAGGAGCGGAAACACAGCGATATAGGTGAAGAAATGAGAGGTGTGCGAAAACGGCGATATAGGGGAAGGTATGAGATGTGCGCAAAAACACAGCGATGTAGGCGAAGCCATGGGAGGTGCACGGGAAACAGGGCGATTTAGGGGAAGGTATGAGCGATGCGCGAAGGCACAGCGATATAGGGGATGCTATGGGAGGTGCGTGAATACACAGAGATATAGGAGACGTTATGAGATGTGCATGAAAACACGGTGATATTGGGGAAGCCATGAGAGGTGCGCAAAAATACGGCGATATTGGTGAAATTATGAGAGGTGCGTGAAAACACAGCGATATAGGGGGAGGTATGGAAGGTTCGCGAAAACAGGGCGATATAGGGGAAGGTATGAGAGGTGCACGAAGGCAAGCAATATAAGGGATGCTATGGGAGGTGCGTGAATACACAGCGATATAGGGGACGCTATGAGATGTGCATGAAAACACGGCAGTATAGGGGAAGGTATAAGAGCTGCAAAATAATACAGTGATATAGGAGAAGTTATGAGAGGTGCGCAAAAATACATCGATATAGGGGAAGGTATGAGAGGTGCACGAAAACACTCCGATATAGTAGAAGTTATGAGAGGTCTGCGAAAACACAGCGATATAGGGGAAGGTATGAAAGGTGCACAAAAACACAGAGATATATTCGGTAAGGAATGGGAGGTGCACGAATAGACAGCGATATAGGGGACGTTATGAGATGTGCATGAAAACACAGCCATAGAGGGGAAGTATTGAGAAGAGCGAAAAAATAGCGATCTAGGTGAAGACATGAGAGGTGAGCAAAAACACGGCGATACAGGGGAAGCTATGAGAGGTGAGCAATAACACAGCGATAAAGCTGAATCTATGGGATGTGCGCAAAAAGTCAGCGATATAGGGGAAGGTATGAGATGTGCATGAAAACACAACGACATAGGGGAAGATATGAGAGGTACAGGAAGGCACAGCGATATAACGGATGGTATGGGATGTGCGTGAAAACACAGTGATATAGGAGACGGTATGAGATATGCATGAAAACACGGCGATATGGGAGAATGTATCAGAGGTGCGAGAAAACACAGCGATATAGGGGAAGACATGAGAAGTGAGAAAAAACACGGCGATGCAGGGGAAGCTATGAGAGGTGCACAAGGCACAGCGATATAGGGGAAGCTATGAGAGGTGCGCAAGGCACAGCGATATAGGGGATGCTATGAGAGCTGCGTCAATACACAGAGATATAGGAGATGTTATCAGATGTGCGTGAAAACACGGCGATATTGTGGAAGCCATGAGAGGTGCGCAAAAATACGGCGATATAGGGAACTGTATGAGAAGTGTGCGAAAACAGGGCGACATAGGAGAAGGTATGAGAGGTGCGCGAAGGCACAGCGATGTAGAGGATGCTATGGCAGGTGCGCGAATACACAGCGATATATGGGACGTTAAGAGATGTGCATGAAAACACGGCGATATTGGGGAAGCCATGAGAGGTGCGCAAAAATACGGCGATATAGGAGAAATTATGAGAGGAGCGTGAAAACTCAGCGATATAGGGGGAGGTATGAGAGGTGCATGAAAAAACAGCGATATAGGGGAAGGTATGGAAGGTGCACGAAAACAGGGCGATATAGGGGAAGGTATGAGAGGTGCGCGAAGGCACAGCAATACAAGGGATGCTATGGGAGGTGCGCGAATACACAGCGATATAGGGGACTTTATGAGATGTGCGTGAAAACACGGCAATATTGTGGAAGCCATGAGAGGTGCGCAAAACTACGGCGATATAGGGGACGGTATGAGAAGTGTGCGAAAACACCGTGATATAGGGGAAGACATGAGAGGTGCACAAAAACAGGGCAATATAGTGGAACCTAAGGGATGTGCGCGAAACCACGGCGATACAGGGGAATGTATCAGAGGCGCGAGAAAACACAGCGATATAGGGGACGCTATGGGACATGCACAAAAAAACAGTGATATAGGGGAAGGTATGAGAGGTGTGCGAGAACACGACGATATAGTGGAAATTGTAAGAGGTGTGCAAAGGCATGGCAATACAGGAGAATGTATCAGAGGTGCGAGAAAACACAGCAATATAGGGGAAGTAATGATAGGAGCGAAAACATAGCGATATAGGTGAAGACATGCGAGGTGCACGAAAACACGGCAATATAGGGTAAGCTATGAGAGCTGAGCAATAACACAGCGATCAAGGTGAAGCTATGGGATGTGCGCGAACACAGCGATGTAGGCGAAGCTATGGGAGGTGCGCCAAAACACAGCGATATAGGGGACGGTATGAGATGTGCATGAATACACGGCGATATTGGGGAAGCCATGAGAGGTGCCTGAAAACACAGCGATATAGGGGAAGGTATGAGAGGTGTGCAAAAACACAGCGATATAGGAGAATTTAAGAGAGGTGCGTGAAAACACAGTAATATAGGGGAGGGTAGGAGAGGAGCACGAAAACACAGCGATATAGGGGAAGGTATGAGAGGAGCGCGAAAACAGGGCGATATAGGGGAGGTTATGAGAGGTGCGTGAAAACCCAGCGACATTGGGGACGTTATGAGATGTGCATGAAACCACGGTGATATTGGGGAAGGTATCAGAGGTGTGCAAAAACACAGCGGTATACGGGAATGAATGAGAGGTGCGCGAAGGCACAGTGATATAGGGTATTCTATGGGCGGTGCGCAAATACACAGCGATATAGGAGACGTTATGAGATGTGCATGAAAACACATCAATATAGGGGAAGATATGAGATATGCGTAAAAATACATCGATATAGGGGAAGGTATGAGAGGTGCGCGAAAACAGCGATGTAGGCGAAGCTATGGGAGGTGCGCGAAAGCACAGCGATATAGGGGAATGTATGAGATGTGCATCAATACACGGCGATAGTCGGGAAGCCATGAGAGGTGTGCGAAAACACAGCGATATAGGGGAAGGTATGAGAGGAACTCGAAAACAGGGCGATATAGGAGAGGTTATGAGAGGTGCGTGAAAACCCAGCGACATTGGGGACGTTATGAGATGTGCATGAAACCACGGTGATATTGGGGAAGGTATGAGAGGTGCGCAAAAATACATCGATATAGGGGAAGGTATGAGAGGTGCGCGAAAACACAGCGATATAGGGAAAGCTATGAGATGTGCATGAATACACGGCGATAGTCGGGAAGCCATGAGAGGTGTGCGAAAACACAGAGATATAGGGGAAGGTATGAGAGGTGCGTGAAAACACATTGATATAGGGGAAGGTATGAGTGGAGTGTGAAAACAGGGCGATATAGGGGAAGGTATGAGAGGTGCGCGAAGGCACAGCGATATAGGAGAAGGTATGAGAGGTGCACGAAAACAGCGATATAGGTGAAGGAATGGGAGGTGCGCGAAAACAGGGCGATATTTGGGAAGGTATGAGAGGTGCGCGAAGGCGCAGCGTAATAAAGGGATGCTATGGGAGGTGCGCAAATATGCAGCGATATAGAGGACATTATGAGATGTGCATAATTACACGGCGATATAGGGTAAGTTATGAGAGGTGCGCAAAAACACGGCGATATAGGGGAAGGTATGAGAGGTGCGCGAAAACACAGCGATATGGGGAACGGTATGAGATGTGCATGAATGCACGGCGATATCGGGGAAGCCATCAGAGGTGCGAGAAAACACAGTGATATAGGGGACGGTATGAGATGTGCATGAACACATGGCGATATTGGGGATTCCATGAGAGGTGCGCGAAAACACGGCGATATAGTGGAAGCTATGAGAGGTGAGCAAAAACACAGCGATAAAGGTGAAGCTATATCAGGGTGCGAAAAGACAGCGATATAGGTGAAGGCATGAGAGGTGCGCGAAAACACAGCGATGTAGCGGAAGCTATGGGAGCTGCGCAAAAACACAGCGATATAGGGGAATGTATGAAATATGCATGAACCACGGCGATATCGGGGATGCCATGAGAGATGCGCAAAAACACGGCTATAGAGGGAAAAGTATGAGAGGTGCGCAAAAACACGGCGATACAGGGGAATGCATCAGAGGTGCAAGAAAACACAGCGATATAGGGGACGTTATGAGACGAGTGAAAACAGAGCGATATAGTGGAAGCTATGGGATGTGTGCGAAAACGGCGATATAGGGGAAGGCATGAGAGGTGCGCGAAAACAGGGCAATATAGTGGAAGCTATGGGATGTGTGCGAAAACAGGGCGATGTAGGGGAAGGTATGAGAGGTGCGCGAAAAGACAGCGATATCGGGGAAGGTATGGGAGCTTCGCGAAAACAGGGCAATATAGGGGAAGGTATGAGAGGTGCACTAAAACACAGCGATACAGGGGAAGGAATGGGAGGTGTGCGAAAACAGGGCGATATACGGGAAGGTATGAGAGGTGCACAAAAACAGGGCAATGTAGTGGATGCTATGGGACGTGCGCGAAAACACAGTGATATAGGGGAAGGTATGAGAGGTGTGCGAGAATACAGCCATGTAGGGGAAATTATGAGAGGTGCGTGACAACACGGCGATACAGGGGAAAGTATCAGAGATGTGAGAAAACACAGCGATATAATGGAAGTAATGACAGCAGCGAAAACATAGCGATGTAGGTGAAGACATGAGAGGTGCATGAAAACAAAGTGATATAGGGGAAGCTATGAGAAGTGAGCAATAACACAGCGATAAAGATGAAGCTATGGGATGTGTGCAAAAAGACAGCGATATAGGGGAAGGTATGAGAGGTGCACGAAAACACAGCGACGTGGGCGTAGCTATGGGAAGTGCGCGAAGGCACAGCGATATAAGGGACGGTATGAGATGTGCATGAATACACGGTAATATTGGGGAAGCCATGAGAGATGCGCGAAAACACAGCAATATAGGGGAAGGTATGAGAGGTGCACGAAAAACAACGTTTAAAGGGAAGGTATGGGAGGTGCGCGAAAACAGGACGATATAGGGGAAGGTATGGGAGGTGCGCGAAAACAGGACGATATAGGGGAAGGTATGAGATGTGCGCGAAGGCACAGCAATATAGGGGATTCTATGGGAGGTGCGCGAATGCACAGCAATATGGGGGACGTTATGAGATGTGATTGAAAACACAGTGATATAGGGGAAGCTATGAGAGGTGCGCAAAAACACGGCGATATAGGGGAAGCTATGAGAGGTGAGCAAAAACACGGCGATAAAGGTGAAGCTATGGGATGTGCGCGAAAAGACAGCTATATAGGGGAACGTATGAGAGGAGTGCGAAGACACAGCAATATAGGGGATGCTATGGGATGTGCGCGAAAACACAGTGATATAGGGGAAGACATGAGAGGTGCTCGAAAACAGGGCAATATAGTGGAAGCCATGAGAGGTGCACAAAAATACAGCGATATAGGAGAAGTTACGAGAGGTGCGTGAAAACACAGCGATATAGGGGGAGGTATGAGAGGTGCACGAAAACACAGCGATATGGGGGAATGTATGGGAGGTGCGCGAAAACAGGGCCATATATGGGAAGGTATGAGAGGTGCACGAAGGCACAGCAATGTAGGAGATGCTATGGGAGGTGCGCGAAAACACAGTGAAATAGGGGAAGACATGAGAGGTGCGCAAAAACAGGGCAATATAGTGGAAACTATGGGATGTGCGTGACAACACGGAGATACAGGGGAATGCATCAGAGGTGCGAGATAACACAGCGATATAGGGGACGGTATGAGACGAGCACGAATACACGGCGATATTGGGGAAGCCATAAGAGGTGCGTGAAAACACAGCGATATAGGGGAAATTATAGGAGGAGCGCGAAAACAGGGCGATATAGCGGAAGGTATGAGAGGTGCACGAAGACACAGCGATATAGGGGATGCTATGGGAGGTGCGCGAAAACACAGTGATATAGGTGACGGTATGAGATGTGTATGAAAACACGGTGATATATGGGAAGCTATGAGAGGTACGCGAAAACACAGTGATATAGGGGAAAGTATGAGAGGTGCGTGAAAACTTGGCGTTACGTGGGAATGCATCAGAAGTGCGAGAAAATACAGCTATGTAGGGGAAGACATGAGAGGTGCGCGAAAACAGGGCAATATAGTGGAAGCTATGGAATGTGCGCGAAAACAGGGCAATATGGGGAAGGTATGAGAGGTGTGCGAAAACACAGCGATATAGGGGACTCTATGGGAGGTGCGCGAATACACAGCGATATAGGGGACTTTAAGAGATGTGCATGAAAACACGGCTATATTGGGGAAGCTATGAGAGGTTCACAAAAATACAGCGATATAGGAGAAGTTATGAGAGGTGCGTGAAAACACAGCGATATAGGGAGAGGTATGAGAGGTGCACGAAAACACAGCGATATAGGGGAATGTATGGGAGGTGCGCGAAAACAGGGCTATATAGGGGAAGGTAAGATAGGTGCGCGAAGGCACAGCAATATAGGGGATGCTATGGGAGGTGCATGAAAACACAGTGATATAGGTGACGGTATGAGATGTGTATGAAAACACGGTGATATATGGGAAGCTATGAGAGGTACGCGAAAACACAGTGATATAGGGGAAAGTATGAGAGGTGCGTGAAAACTTGGCGTTACGTGGGAATGCATCAGAAGTGCGAGAAAATACAGCTATGTAGGGGAAGACATGAGAGGTGCGCGAAAACAGGGCAATATAGTGGAAGCTATGGAATGTGCGCGAAAACAGGGCGATATGGGGAAGGTATGAGAGGTGTGTGAAAACACAGCGATATAGGGGACTCTATGGGAGGTGCGCGAATACACAGCGATATAGGGGACTTTAAGAGATGTGCATGAAAACACGGCTATATTGGGGAAGCTACGAGAGGTGCACAAAAATACAGCGATATAGGAGAAGTTATGAGAGGTGCGTGAAAACACAGCGATATAGGGAGAGGTATGAGAGGTGCACGAAAACACAGCGATATAGGGGAATGTCGCATGAGAAGTTTGCGAGAACACGGCGATATTAGGGAAATTATAAGAGGTGTGCGAAAACATTGTGATACAGGGGAATGTTTCAGAGGTGCGAGAAAACACAGCGATATAGGGAAGTAATGATTGGAGCGAAAACATAGCGATATAGGTGAAGACATGCGAGGTGTGCGAAAAAACGGCGATATAGGGGAAGCTATGAGAGTTGAGCATTAACACAGCGATAAAGGTGAAGCTATGGGATGTGCGCGAAAAGACAGCGATATAGGGGAAGATATGAGAGGTGTGCGAAAACAGCGATGTAGGCGAATCTATGGGAGGTGCGCGAAAACACAGTGATATAGGGGACGGTATGAGACGTGCATGAATACACGGCGACATTGAGGAAGCCATGAGAGATGCGTGAAAACACAGCGACATAGGGGAAAGTATAGGAGGTGCGCGAAAACAGGGCGATATAGGGGAAGGTGTGAGAGGTGCACGAAGGCACAGCGATGTAGGGGCTGCTATAGGAGGTGCGCGAAAACACAGTGATATAGGGGACGGTATGAGATGTGTATGAAAACATGGTGATATAGGTGAAGCTATGAGAGGTACGCGAAAACACGGCAATATAGGAGAAATTATGAGAGGTGCGTGAAAACTTGGCGTTACATGAGAATGCATCAGAAGTGCGAGAAAACACAGTGATGTAGGGGAAGACATGAGAGTTCCGCGAAAACAGGGCAATATAGTGGAAGCTATGGGATGTGCTCGAAAACAGGGCGATATAGGGGAAGGAATGAGAGGTGCGCGAAAACACAGCGATATAGGGGACGCTATGGGACGTGCGCGAAAACACAGTGATATAGGGGAAGGTATGAGAGGTGCACAAAAACACAGCGATATAGGGGAAGTTATGAGAGGTGCACAAAAATACAGCAATGTAGGAGAAATTATGAGAGGTGTGTGAAAGCACAGCGATATAGGGGAAGAAATGGGAGGTGCGTGAAAACGGCAATATAGGGGAAGGTATGAGAGGTGCGCGAAAACACAGCGATATAGGGGATGCTATGGGAGGTGCGTGAATACACAGCGATATAGTGGACGTGATGAGATGTGCATGAAAACTCAGCTATATGAGGGAAGTTATGAGAGGTGCACAAAAACACAGCAGTATAGGAGAATTTATGAGAGGTGCGTGCAAACACAACGATATAGGGGGAGGTATGAGAGGTACACGAAAACACAGCGATAAGGGGAAGGTATGGGAGGTGTGCGTGAACATGGCGATATAGGGGAAATTGTAAGAGGTGCGCGAAAACATGGCAATACAGGAGAACGTATCAGAGGTGCGAGAAAACACACCGATATAGGGGAAGTAATGATAGTAGCGAAAACATAACGATATAGGTGAAGACATGCGAGGTGCGTGAAAACATGACGATATAGGGAAAGCTATGAGAGGTGAGCAATAACACAGCGATCAAGGTGAAGCTATGGGATGTGTGCGAAAACAGAAATGTACGCGAAGCAATGGGAGGTGCGCGAAAACACAGCGATATAGGGGACGGTATGAGATGTGCATGAATACACGGCGATATTGGGGAAGCCATGAGAGGTGCCTGAAATCACAGCGATATAGGGGAAGGTATGAGAGGTGTACAAAAACACAGCGATATCGGGGAAGGTATGGGAGGTGCACGAAAACAGGGCGATATAGGGGAATCTATGAGAGGTGAGCAAAAACATGGTGATACAGGGGAAGCTATGAGAGGTGAGCAATAACACAGCGATAAAGGTGAATCTATGGGATGTACGCAAAAAGACAGCGATATAGGGGAAGGTATGAGAGGTGCACAAGGCACAGCGATATAGGGGATGCTATAGGAGCTGCGTGAATACACAGTGATATAGGGGACGTGATTGGATGTGCATGAAAATGCAGCGATATTAGGGAAGGTATGAGAGGTGCACAAAAACACAGCGATTTAGTAGAAGTTATGAGAGGTGTGTGAAAACACAGTGATATAGGGGAAAGTATGAAAGGTGCACGAAAACACAGCGATATAGGGGAAGGAATGGGAGATGCACGAAAACAGGGCGGTATAGGGGAATGTATGAGAATGTATGAGAATGTGCGAGAAAACACAGCGATATAGGGGAAGTATTGAGAGGAGCGAAAAAATAGCGATCTAGGTGAAGACATGAGAGGTGAGCAAAAACACGGCAATACAGGGGAAGCTATGAGAGGAGAGCAATAACACAGCAATAAAGCTGAATCTATGGGATGTGCGCGAAAAGACAGCGATATAGGGGAAGGTATGAGAAGTGCGCAAGGCACAGCGATATAGGGGATGCTATGGGAGGTGCGTGAAAACACAGCGATATAGGGGGAGGTATGAGAGGTACACGAAAACACAGCGATAAGGGGAAGGTATGGGAGGTGCTCGAAAACAAGGCGATATAGAGGAAGGTATGAGAGGTGTGCGAAGGCACAGCAATATAGGGTTTGCTATGGGAGGTGTGCGAAAACACAGTGATATAGGGGAAGGTATGAGAGGTGCGCGAAAACGGCAATATAGGGGAAATTGTAAGAGGTGCGCGAAAACATGGCAATACAGGAGAATGTATCAGAGGTGCGAGAAAAGACAGCGATATAGGGGAAGTAATGATAGGAGCGAAAACATAGCGATATAGGTGAAGACATGCGAGGTGCGTGAAAACACGACGATATAGGGTAAGCTATGAGAGGTGAGCAATAACACAGCGATCAAGGTGAAGCTATTGGATCTGCGCGAAAACAACAATATAGGCGAAGCTATGGGAGGTGCGCGAAAACACAGCGATATAGGGGACGGTATGAGACGTGCATGAATGCACGGCGATATTGGGGGAGCCATGAGAGGTGCCTGAAAACATAGCGATATAAGGGAAGGTATGAGAGGTGTAAAAAAACACAGCAATATAGGAGAAGTTAAGAGAGGTGCGTGAAAACACAGCGATATAGGGGAAGGTATGAGAAGAGCACGAAAACGCAGCGATATCGGGGAAGGTATGGGAGGTGCATGAAAACAGGGCGATATAGGGGAATCTATGAGAGGTGAGCAAAAACATGGTGATATAGGGGAAGCTATGAGAGGTGAGCAATAACACAGCGATAAAGGTGAATCTATGGGATGTGCGCAAAAAGACAGCGATATAGGGGAAGGTATGAGAGGTGCGCAAGGCACAGCAATATAGAGGATGCTATAGGAGGTGCATGAATACGCAGCGATATAGGGCACGTGATGAGAAGTGCATGAAAATGCAGCGATATTAGGGAAGGTATGAGAGGTGCACAAAAACACAGCGATATAGTAGAAGTTATGAGAGGTGTGTGAAAACACAGTGATATGGGTGAAGGTATGAAAGGTGCACGAAAACACAGCGATATAGGGGAAGGAATGGGAGATGCACGAAAACAGGGCGATATAGGGGAAGGTTTGAGAGGTGCGCGAAGGCACAGCGATATAGGGGATACTATGGGAGGTGCATGAATGCACAGCGATATAGGGGACGTGATGAGATGTGCATGAAAATGCAACTATATTTGTGAAGGTATGAGAGGTGCACAAATACACAGCGATATAGGGGAAGGTATGAGTGGTGCGCGAAAACACAGTGATATACGGGACGGTATGAGATGTGCATGAATACACGGCGATAGACGGGAATCCATGAGAGGTGTGCAAAAACAAAGCGATATAGGGGAAGTTATGAGAGGTGCGTGAAAACACAGTGATATAGGTAAAGGTATGAGAGGTGTGTGAAGGCAGAGCGATATAGAGAATGTTATGGGAGGTGCACGAATACACAGTGAAATAGGGGACGTTATGAGATGTGCATGAAAACACAGCGATATAGGGGAAGGTATGAGAGGTGCACGAAAATGCAGCGATACAAGGGAAGGTATAGGAGGTGCGCGAAAACAGGGCAATAAACGGGACGGTATGAGAGGTGCACGAAAACGTAACAATATAAGGGAAGGTATAGGAGATGCACGAAAACAGGGCGATATTGGGGAAGGTATGAAAGGTGCACAAAAACACAGCGATATAGGGGAAGGTATGGGAGGTGCGCGAAAACGGCGATATAGGGGAAGGTATGAGAGGTGTGTGACAACACGGCGATATAGGGGAAATTATGAGAGGTGTGCGAAAACACGGCGATACGGGAGAATGTATGAGATGTGCTAGAAAACACAGCGATATAGGGGAAGTATTAGGAGGAGCGAAAACGTAGCGATCTAGGTGATGACATGAGAGGTGCGCGAAAACACGGCGATATAGGAGAAGCTATGAGAGTGAGTGAAAACACGGCGATAAAGCTGAATCTATGGGATGTGCGTGAAAAGACAGCGATATAGGGGAAGCTATGAGAGGTGAGTGAAAACACAGTGATATAGGGGACGTGATGAGATGTGCATGAAAACGCAGCGATATTAGGGAAGGTATGAGAGGTGTGCGAAAACACAGCGATATAGGGGAAGGTATGAAAGGTGCACGAAAACACAGAGATCTACACGGGAAGGAATGGGAGGTGCTCGAATACACAGCGATATAGGGGACGTTATGAGATGTGCATAAAAACACGGCGATATAGGGGAAGTTATGAGAGGTGCGCAAAAATACAGCAATATTGGAGAAGTTATGAGAGGTGTGTGAAAACACAGCGATATAGGGGGAGGTATGAGAGGTACACGAAAACACAGCGATATCGGGGAAGGCATGGGAGGTGCTCGAAAGCAGGGCGATATAGGGGAAGTTATGAGAGGTGTGTGAATACACAGCGATATAGGGGGAGGTATGAGAGGTACACGAAAACACAGCGATATAGGGGAAGGTATGGGAGGTGCTCGAAATCAGGGCGATATAGTGGAATTTATGAGAGGCGCGTGAAAACCCAGCGATATAGGGGACGTTATGAGACGAGCATGAAAACACAGCGATATAGGAGAAGGTATGAGAGGTGCACGAAGGCACAGCGATATAGGGGATGCTATGGGAGTTGCATGAGTACACAGAGATATAGGGGACATTATGAGATGTGCATGAAAACACGGCGATATTGGGGATGCAATGAGAGGTGTGCGAAAATACAGCGATATAGGCGACGCTATGGGAGTGTGAGAAGACAGGGCGACATAGGGGAAGGTATGAGAGGTGCGCAAAGTCACAGCGATATAGGGGATGCTATGGGAGGTGCGCGAATGCACAGAGATATAGGGGATATTATGAGATGTGCATGAAAACACGGCAATATAGGGGAAGGGATTGGAGCTGCGCAAAAATACAGCGATATAGGAGAAGTTATGAGAGGTGCGTGAAAACACAGCGATATAAGGGAAGGAATGGGAGATGCACGAAAACAGGGCGAATAGGGGAAGGTATGAGAGGTGCGCGAAAACACAGCGATATAGGGGACGCAATGGGACGTACGCGAAAACACAGTGATATAGGGGAAGGTATGAGAGGTGTGCGACAATACGGCGATATAGGGGAAATTATGAGAGGTGTGCGAAAACACGGCGATACGGGAGAATGTATGAGATGTGCTAGAAAACACAGCGATATAGGGGAAGTATTAGGAGGAGCGAAAACATAGCGATCTAGGTGATGACATGAGAGGTGCGCGAAAACACGGCGATATAGGAGAAGCTTTGAGAGGTGAGCAAAAACACGGCGATATAGGAGAAGCTATGAGAGGTGAGCAAAAACACGGCGATATAGGAGAAGCTATGAGAGGTGAGCAAAAACACGGCGATAAAGCTGAATCTATGGGATGTGCGTGAAAAGACAGCGATATAGGGGAAGCTATGAGAGGTGAGTGAAAACACAGTGATATAGGGGACGTGATGAGATGTGCATGAAAACGCAGCGATATTAGGGAAGGTATGAGAGGTGTGCGAAAACACAGCGATATAGGGGAAGGTATGAAAGGTGCACGAAAACACAGAGATCTACACGGGAAGGAATGGGAGGTGCTCGAATACACAGCGATATAGGGGACGTTATGAGATGTGCATAAAAACACGGCGATATAGGGGAAGTTATGAGATGTGCGCAAAAATACAGCAATATTGGAGAAGTTATGAGAGGTGTGTGAAAACACAGCGATATAGGGGGAGGTATGAGAGGTACACGAAAACACAGCGATATCGGGGAAGGCATGGGAGGTGCTCGAAAGCAGGGCGATATAGGGGAAGTTATGAGAGGTGTGTGAATACACAGCGATATAGGGGGAGGTATGAGAGGTACACGAAAACACAGCGATATAGGGGAAGGTATGGGAGGTGCTCGAAATCAGGGCGATATAGTGGAATTTATGAGAGGCGCGTGAAAACCCAGCGATATAGGGGACGTTATGAGACGAGCATGAAAACACAGCGATATAGGAGAAGGTATGAGAGGTGCACGAAGGCACAGCGATATAGGGGATGCTATGGGAGTTGCATGAGTACACAGAGATATAGGGGACATTATGAGATGTGCATGAAAACACGGCGATATTGGGGATGCAATGAGAGGTGTGCGAAAATACAGCGATATAGGCGACGCTATGGGAGTGTGAGAAGACAGGGCGACATAGGGGAAGGTATGAGAGGTGCGCAAAGTCACAGCGATATAGGGGATGCTATGGGAGGTGCGCGAATGCACAGAAATATAGGGGATATTATGAGATGTGCATGAAAACACGGCAATATAGGGGAAGGGATTGGAGCTGCGCAAAAATACAGCGATATAGGAGAAGTTATGAGAGGTGCGTGAAAACACAGCGATATAAGGGAAGGAATGGGAGATGCACGAAAACAGGGCGATATAGGGGAAGTTATGAGAGGTGCACGAAAACACTGCGATATAGGGGAAGGAATGGGAGATGCATGAAAACAGGGCGATATAGGGGAAGGTATGAGAGGTGCGCGAAGGCACAGCGATATAGGGGATACTATGGGAGGTGCGTGAATGCACAGCGATGTAGGGGACGTGATGAGATGTGCATGAAAATGCAACGATATTAGTGAAGGTATGAGAGGTGCACAAAAACACAGCGATATAGGGGAAGGTATGAGAGGTGTGCGAAAACATGGCGATACGGGAGAATGTATCAATTGTGCGAGAAAACACAGCGATATAGGGGAAGTATTGAGAGGAGCGAAAACATAGCGATCTAGGTGAAGACATGAGAGGTGAGCAAAAACACGGCGATACAGGGGAAGCTATGAGAGGAGATCAATAACACAGCGATAAAGCTGAATCTATGGGATGTGCGCGAAAAGACAGCAATATAGGGGAAGCTATGAGAGGTGCGCAAGTCACAGCGATATAGGGGATGCGATGGGAGGTATGTGAATATACAGCGATATAGGGGACGCTATGAGAGGTGCGTGAAAACACAGCGATATAGGGGGAGATATGAGAGGTACACAAAATCACAGCGATAAGGGGAAGGTATGGGAGGTGCTCGAAAACAAGGCGATATAGATGAAGGTATGAGAGGTTTGCGAAGGCACAGCAATATAGGGTTTGCTATGGGAGGTGTGCGAAAACACAGTTATATAGGGGAAGACATGAGAGGTGCGCGAAAACAGGGCAATATTGTGGAAGCTAAGCGATGTGCGTGATAACAGGGCGATATTGGGGAAGTTATGAGAGGAGCGCGAAAACACAGTGATATAGGGGAAGCTATGGGACATGCGCAAAAAAACAGTGATATAGTGGAAGGTATGAGAGGTGTGCGTGAACACGGCGATATAGGGGAAATTGTAAGAGGTGCGCGAAAACATTGCAATACAGGAGAATTTATCAGAGGTGCGAGAAAACACAGCGATATAGGGGAAGTAATGATAGGAGCGAAAACATAGCGATATAGGTGAAGGCATGCGAGGTGCGTGAAAACACAACGATATAGGGTAAGCTATGAGAGGTGAGCAATAACACAGCGATCAAGGTGAAGCTATTGGATGTGCATGAAAACAGCGATGTAGGCGAAGCTATGGGAGGTGCGCGAAAACACAGCGATATAGGGGATGCTATGGGAGGCGCGCGAAAACACAGTAATATAGGGGACAGTATGAGATGTGCATAAAAACACGGCGATATAGGAGGAGGTATGAGAGGTGCGCGAAAACACAGCGATGTAGTGGAATACATGAGAGGTGCACGAAAACAGGGCAATATAGTGGAAGCTATGGGATATGCACGAAAACAGGGCGAATAGGGGAAGGTATGAGAGGTGCGCGAAAACACAGCGATATAGGGGACGCAATGGGACGTACGCGAAAACACAGTGATATAGGGGAAGGTATGAGAGGTGTGCGACAATACGGCGATATAGGGGAAATTATGAGAGGTGTGCGAAAACACGGCGATACGGGAGAATGTATGAGATGTGCTAGAAAACACAGCGATATAGGGGAAGTATTAGGAGGAGCGAAAACATAGCGATCTAGGTGATGACATGAGAGGTGCGCGAAAACACGACGATATAGGAGAAGCTATGAGAGGTGAGCAAAAACACGGCGTAAAGCTGAATCTATGGGATGTGCGTGAAAAGACAGCGATATAGGGGAAGCTATGAGAGGTGAGTGAAAACACAGTGATATAGGGGACGTGATGAGATGTGCATGAAAACGCAGCGATATTAGGGAAGGTATGAGAGGTGTACAAAAACACAGTGATATAGGAGAAGATATGAGAGGTGTGCGAAAACACAGCGATATAGGGGAAGGTATGAAAGGTGCACGAAAACACAGAGATATACACGGGAAGGAATGGGAGGTGCTCGAATACACAGCGATATAGGGGAAGTTATGAGAGGTGCACAAAAATACAGCAATATTGGAGAAGTTATGAGAGGTGTGTGAAAACACAGCGATATAGGGGGAGGTATGAGAGGTACACGAAAACACAGCGATATAGGGGAAGGCATGGGAGGTGCTCGAAAGCAGGGCGATATAGTGGAAGTTATGAGAGGTGCGTGAAAACCCAGCGATATAGGGGACGTTATGAGACGTGCATGAAAACACAGCGATATAGGAGAAGGTATGAGAGGTGCACGAAGGCACAGCGATATAGGGGATGCTATGGGAGTTGCATGAGTACACAGAGATATAGGGGACATTATGAGATGAGCATGAAAACACGGCGATATTGGGGATGCCATGAGAGGTGTGCGAAAATACAGCGATATGGGCGACGCTATGGCAGTGTGCGAAGACAGGGCGACATAGGGGAAGGGATGAGAGGTGCGCGAAGTCACAGCGATATAGGGGATGCTATGGCAGGTGGCGAATGCACAGAGATATAGGGGACATTATGAGATATGCATGAAAACACGGCAATATAGGGGAAGGTATTGGAGCTGCGCAAAAATACAGCGATATCGGAGAAGTTATGAGAGGTGCGTGAAAACACAGCGATATAAGGGAAGGTAGGAGAGGTGCACGAAAACACAGCGATATAGGGGAAGGAATGGGAGATGCACGAAAACAGGGCGATATAGGGGAAGGTATGAGAGGTGCGCGAAGGCCCAGCGATATAGGGGATACTATGGGAGGTGCGTGAATGCATAGCGATGTAGGGGACGTGATGAGATGTGCATGAAAATGCAACGATATTAGTGAAGGTATGAGAGGTGCACAAAAACACAGCGATATTGGGGAAGGTATGAGAGGTGTGCGAAAACATGGCGATACGGGAGAATGTATCAATTGTGCGAGAAAACACAGCGATATAGGGGAAGTATTGAGAGGAGCGAAAACATAGCGATCTAGGTGAAGACATGAGAGGTGAGCAAAAACACCACGATACAGGGGAAGCTATGAGAGGAGATCAATAACACAGCGATAAAGCTGAATCTATGGGATGTGCGCGAAAAGACAGCAATATAGGGGAAGCTATGAGAGGTGCGCAAGTCACAGCGCTATAGGGGATGCGATGGG
Source organism: Mobula birostris (assembly GCF_030028105.1). Taxonomy (NCBI): domain Eukaryota; kingdom Metazoa; phylum Chordata; class Chondrichthyes; order Myliobatiformes; family Myliobatidae; genus Mobula; species Mobula birostris. Next base: position 203,985 of record NW_027278321.1, read on the forward strand.
AGGTATGTGAATATACAGCGATACAGGGGACGCTATGAGAGGTGCGTGAAAACACAGCGATATAGGGGGAGATATGAGAGGTACACGAAATCACAGCGATAAGGGGAAGGTATGGGAGGTGCTCGAAAACAAGGCGATATAGAGGAAGGTATGAGAGGTGTGCGAAGGCACAGCAATATAGGGTTTGCTATGGGAGGTGTGCGAAAACACAGTTATATAGGGGAAGACATGAGAGGTGCGCGAAAACAGGGCAATATTGTGGAAGCCAGGCGATGTGCGTGATAACAGGGCGATATTGGGGAAATTATGAGAGGAGCGCGAAAACACAGTTATATAGGGGAAGCTATGGGACATGCGCAAAAAAACAGTGATATAGGGGAAGGTATGAGAGGTGTGCGTGAACACGGCGATATAGGGGAAATTGTAAGAGGTGCGTGAAAACATTGCAATACAGGAGAATGTATCAGAGGTGCGAGAAAACACAGCGATATAGAGGAAGTAATGATAGGAGCGAAAACATAGCGATATAGGTGAAGGCATGCGAGGTGCGTGAAAACACAACGATATAGGGTAAGCTATGAGAGGTGAGCAATAACACCGCGATCAAGGTGAAGCTATTGGATGTGCGTGAAAACAGCGATGTAGGTGAAGCTATGGGAGGTGCGCGAAAACACAGCGATATAGGGGACGGTATGAGATGTGCATGAATACACGGCGATATTGGGGAAGCCATGAGAGGTGCCTGAAAACACAGCGATATAGGGGAAGGTATGAGAAGAGCACGAAAACACAACGATATCGGGGAAGGTATGGGAGGTGCATGAAAACAGGGCGATATAGGGGAATCTATGAGAGATGAGCAAAAACACGGTGATACAGGGGAAGGTATGAGAGATGCGCAAGGCACAGCGATATAGGGGATGCTATGGGAGGTGCGCGAATACACAGCGATATAGGGGACGTGATGAGATGTGCATGAAACTGCAGCGATATTAGGGAAGGTATGAGAGGCGCACAAAAGCACAGCGATATAGTAGAAGTTATGAGAGGTGTGTGAAAACACAGTGATATAGGGGAAGGTATGAAAGGTGCACGAAAACACAGCGATATAGGGGAAGGAATGGGAGATGCACGAAAACAGGGCGATATAGGGGAAGGTTTGAGAGGTGCGCGAAAGCACAGAAATATAGGGGATACTATGGGAGGTGCGTGAATGCACAGCGATATAGGGGACGTGATGAGATGTGCATGAAAATGCAACGATATTAGTGAAGGTATGAGAGGTGCACAAAAACACAGCGATATAGGGGAAGGTATGAGAGGTGCGCGAAAGCACAGCGATAAACGGGACGGTATGAGATGTGCATGAATACACGGCGATAGACGGGGAACCATGAGAGGTGTGCGAAAAACACATAAATATAGGGGAAGCTATGAGAGGTGCGTGAAAACACAGTGATATAGGTGAAGGTATGAGAGGAGTGCGAAAACAGGGCGATATAGGGGAAGTTATGAGAGATGCGTGAAAATCCAGCAATATAGGGGACGTTATGAGATGTGCATGAAAACACGGCGATATAGGGGAAGTTATGAGAGGTGCGTGAAGGCAGAGCGATACAGGGAATGTTATGGGAGGTGCACGAATACACAGGGAAATAGGGGACGTTATGAGATGTGCATGAAAACACAGCGATATAGGGGAAGGTATGAGAAGTTCACGAAAATGCAGCGATATAGGAGAAGTTAAGAGAGGTGCGTGAAAACACAGCGATATAGGGGAAGGTATGAGAGGTGCGCGAAAACATAGCAATATAGGGGACGGTATGAGATGTGCATGAATACACGGCGATATCGGGGAAGCCATCAGAGGTGCGAGAAAACACAGCGATATAGGGGACGTTATAAAATGTGCATAAAAACACGGCGATATAGGGGAAGGTATGAGAGGTGCATGAAGGCAAAGCGATATAGGGGATGCTATGGGTGGTGCGTGAATGCACAGCGATATAGGGGACGTGATGAGATGTGCAAGAAAACGCAACGGTATTAGGGAAGGTATGAGAGGTGCACAAAAACACAGCTAGATAGGAGAAGTTATGAGAGGTGTGCGAAAACACAGCAATATAGGGGAAGGTATGGGAGGTGCACGAAAACGCGGCGATATTGGAGAAGTTAAGAGAGGTGAGCAAAAAGACGGCGATACAGGGGTAGCTATGAGAGGTGAGCAAAAACACAGCGATAAAGGTGAATCTATGGGATGTGCGCGAAAAGACAGCGATATGGGGAAGGTATGAGAGGTGTGCAAGGCACAGCGATATAGGGGATGCTACGGGAGGTGCATGAATACACAGCGATATAGGGGACGTGATGAGATGTGCATGAAAACGCAGCGATATTAGGGAAGGTATGAGAGGTGCGCAAAAACAAAGCGATGTAGGCGAAGCCATGGGAGGTGCGCGGGAAACAGGGTGATAAAGGGGAAGGTATGAGAGGTGCGCGAATACACAGCGATATAGGGGACGTTATGAGATGTGCATAACAATACAGCGATATAGGGGAAGTTATGAGAGGTGTGCAACAACACCGCGATGTAGGGGAAGCTAGAGAGGTGAGCAATAACACAGTGATAAAGGTGAATCTATGGGATGTGCGCGAAAAGACAGTGATATAGGGCAAGGTATGAAAGGTGCGCAAGGCACAGTGATATAGGGGAAGGTATGGAAGGTACTCGAAAACAGGGTGATATAGATGAAGTTATGAGAGGTATGCGAAGGCACAGCAATATAGGGGATGCTATGGAAGGTGCGCAAAAACACAGTGATATAGGGGAAGACATGAGAGGTGCGCGAAAACAGGGCGATATAGTGGAAGGTATGAGAGGTGTGCTAAAACCCGGCGATACAGGCGAAGCTATGAGAGGTGAGCAATATCACAGCGATAAAGGTGAATCTATGGGATGTGTGCGAAAAGACATCGATATAGGGGACAGTTTGAGATGTGCGTGAATACACGGTGATAGATGGGAAACCATGAGAGGTGTGCGAAAACACAGCGATATAGGGGAAGTTATGAGAGGTGCGCAAAAACAGGGAGATATAGGGGAAGTTATGAGAGGTGCGTGAAAACCCAGCAATATAGGGGACGTTATGAGATGTGCATGAAAACACGGCGATATAGGGGAAGGTATGAGAAGTGCACGAAGGCACAGCGATATAGGGGATGCTATGGGAGGTGCGCGAAAACACAGTGATATAGGGGACGGTATGAGATGTGTATGAAAACACGGCGATATATGGGAAGCTATGAGAGGTGCATGAAAACACGGCGATATATGGGAAAGGATGAGAGGTGCACGAAAACTTGGCATGACAGGCGAAAGCATGAGAGGCGCGAGAAAACACAGCGATGTAGGGGAAGACATGAGATGCGCGCAAAAACAGGGCGATGCAGGGGAAGGTATGAGAGGTGCGCGAAAGCACAGCGGTATAGGGGATGCAATGGGACGTGCGCGAAAACACAGTGATATGGGGAAGGTATGAGAGATGTGCGAGAAAACGGCGAGATAGGGGAAATTATGAGAGGTGCACGAAAACACAGCGATACGGGAGAATGTATCAGATGTGCGAGAAAACACAGCGATATAGGTGAAATAATGAGAGGAGCGAAAACATAGCGATCTCGGTGAAGACATGAGAGGTGCACGAAAACATGGCGATATAGGGGAAGCTATGAGAGGTGAGCAAAAACACGGCGATACAGGGGAAGCTATGAGAAGTGAACAATAACACAGCGATAAAGGTGAATCTATTGGATGTGCGCAAAAAGACAGCGATATAGGGGAAGGTATGAGAGGTGTGCAATGCACAGCGATATAGGGGATGCTATGGGAGGTGCGTGAATACACAGCGATATAGGGGACGTGATGAGATGTGCATGAAAACGCATCGATATTAGGGAAGGTATGAGAGGTGCACAAAAACACAGTGATATAGGAGAAGTTATGAGAGGTGTGTGAAAACACAGTGATATAGGGGAAGGAATGGGAGATGCACGAAAACAGGGCGATATAGGGGAAGGTATGAGAGGTGCGCGAAGGCACAGCGATATGGGGGATACTATGCAGGTGCGTGAATGCACAGCGATATAGGGGATACTATTGGAGGTGCATGAATGCACAGCGATATGGGGGACGTGATGAGATGTGCATGAAAATGCAACGATATTAGTGAAGGTATGAGAGGTGCACAAAAACACAACGATATAGGGGAAAGTATGAGAGGTGCGCGAAAGCACAGCGATATACGGGACAGTATGAGATGTGCATGAATGCACGGCGATAGACGGGAAACCATGAGAGGTGTGCGAAAACACAGCGATATAGGGGAAGTTATGAGAGGTGCGTGAAAACACAGTGATATAGGTGAAGGTATGAAAGGAGTGCGAAAGCAGGGTGATATTGGGGAAGTTATGAGAGGTGCGTGAAAACCCAGCAATATAGGGGACGTTATGAGATGTGCATGAAAACACGGTGATATAGGGGAAGGTATGAAAGGTGTGTGAAGGCAGAGCGATATAGAGAATGTTATGGGAGGTGCACGAATACACAGCGAAATAGGGGACGTTATGAGATGTGCATGAAAACACAGCGATATACGGGAAGGTATGAGAGGTGCACGAAAACGCAGCGATATAAGGGAAGGTATAGGAGATGCGCGAAAACAGGGCGATATTGGGGAAGGTATGAGGGGTACACAAAAACACAGCGATATAGGGGAAAGTATGAGAGGTGTGCCAAGGCACACCGATATAGGGGATGCTATGGGAGGTGCGGGAAAACACAGTAATATAGTGGACGGTATGAGATGTGCACAAAAACACGGCGATATACGGGGAGGTATGAGAGGTGCGTGAAAACACAGCGATGTAGTGGAATACATGAGAGGTGCACGAAAACAGGGCAATATAGTGGAAGCTATGGGATGTGCACGAAAACAGGGCGATGTAGGGGAAGGTATGAGAGGTGCGCGAAAACACAGCGATATAGGGGACGGAATGGGACGTACGCGAAAACACAGTGATATAGGGGAAGGTATGATAGCTGTGCGACAACACGGCGATGTAGGGGAAATTATGAGAGGTGTGTGAAAACACGGCGATACGGGAGAATGTATGATATGTGCTAGAAAACACAGCGATATAGGGGAAGTATTGAGAGGAGCGAAAACATAGCGATCTAGGTGATGACATGAGAGGTGCGCGAAAACACGGCGATATAGGAGAAGCTATGAGAGGTGAGCAAAAACACGGCGATAAAGCTCAATCTATGGGATGTGCGCGAAAAGACAGCGATATAGGGGAAGCTATGAGAGGTGCATGAAAACACAGAGATGTGGGAGAAGTTATGAGAGGTGCGTGAAAACACAGCGATATAGGGGACGTGATGAGATGTGCATGAAAACGCAGCGATATTAGGGAAGGTATGAGAGGTGTACAAAAACACAGTGATATAGGAGAAGATATGAGAGGTGTGCGAAAACACAGCGATATAGGGGAAGGTATGAAAGGTGCACGAAAACACAGAGATATACACGGGAAGGAATGGGAGGTGCTTGAATACACAGCGATATAGGGGACGTTATGAGATGTGCATAAAAACACGGCGATATAGGGGAAGTTATGAGAGGTGCGCAAAAATACAGCAATATAGGAGAAGTTATGAGAGGTGTGTGAAAACACAGCGATATAGTGGGAGGTATGAGAGGTACACGAAAACACAGCGATATAGGGGAAGGTATGGGAGGTGTTCGAAAGCAGGGCGATATAGGGGAAGTTATGAGAGGTGTGTGAAAACACAGCGATATAGGGGGAGGTATGAGAGGTACACGAAAACACAGCGATATAGGGGAAGGTATGGGAGGTACTCGAAAGCAGGGCGATACAGTGGAAGTTATGAGAGGTGCGTAAAAAACCAGCGATATAGGGGACGTTATGAGACGTGCATGAAAACACGGCGATATTGGGGAAGCCATGAGAGGTGTGCGAAAATACAGCGATATAGGCGACGATATGGGAGTGTGCTAAGACAGGGCGATATAGGGGAAGGTATGAGAGGTGCGCGAAGTCACAGCAATATAGGGGATGCTATGGCAGGTGCGCAAATACACAGAGATATAGGGGACATTATGAGATGTGCATGAAAACACGGCAATATAGGGGAAGGTATTGGAGCTGCGCAAAAATACAGCGATATAGGAGAAGTTATGAGAGGTGCATGAAAACACAGCGATATAAGGGAAGGTAGGAGAGGTGCACGAAAACATAGCGATATTGGGGAAGGTATGGGAGGTGAGCGAAAACAGGGCAATATAGGGGAAGTTATGAGAGGTGCGTGAAGGCACAGCGATATAAGGGATGCTATGAGAGGTGCGCGAAAACACCGTGATATAGGGGAAGACATGAGAGGTGCGCAAAAACAGGGCAATATAGTGGAAACTATGAGATGTGCGCGAAACCACGGCGATACAGGGGAATGTATCAGAGGTGCGAGAAAACACAGCCATATAGGGGACGCCATGGGACATGCGCAAAAAAACAGTGATATAGAGGAATGCATGAGAGGTGTGTGAGAAAACTGCGATATAGGGGAAATTGTAAGAGGTGCGCGAAAACATGGCAATACAGGAGAATGTATCAGAGGTGCGAGAAAACACAGCGATATAGGGGAAGTAATGATAGGAGCGAAAACATTGCGATATAAGTTAAGACATGCGAGGTGCGCGAAAACACGGCGATATAGGGTAAGCTATGAGAGGTGAGCAATAACAAAGCGATCAAGGTGAAGATATGGGATGTGCGCGAAAACAGCGATGTAGGCGAAGCTATGGGAGGTGCGCGAAAACACAACGATTTAGGGGACGGTATGAGATGTGCATGAATACACGGCGATATTGGGGAAGCCATGAGAGGTGCCTGAAAACACAGCGATATAGGGGAAGGTATGAGAGGTGTTGCAAATCACAGCGATATAGGAGAAGTTAAGAGAGGTGCGTGAAAACACAGCGATAGAGGGGAAGGTATGAGAGGTGCGCGAAAATACAGCGATATAGGGGACGGTATGAGATGTGCATGAATACAGGGCGATATCGGGGAAGCCATCAGAGGTGCGAGAAAACACAGCGATATAGGGGATGTTATGAGATGTGCGTAAAAACACGACGATATAGGGGAAGGTATGAGAGGTGTGCAAAAACACAGCGATATAGGAGAAGTTAAGAGAGGTGCGTGAAAACACAGCGATTTAGGGGAAGGTATGAGAGGAGTACGAAAACACAGCGATATCGGGAAAGTATGGGAGGTGCGCGAAAACAGGGCGATATAGGGGAAGCTATGAGAGGTATGCGAAGGCACGGCAATATAGGGGATGCTACGGAATGTGCGCGAAAACACAGTGATATAGGGGAAGACAGGAGAGGTGCGCGAAAACACGGCGATATATGGGAATCTATGAGAGGTGAGCAAAAACACGGCGATACAGGGGAAGCTATGAGGGGTGAGCAATAACACAGCGATAAAGGTGAATCTATGCGATGTGCGCGAAAAGACAGCGATATAGGGAAAGGTATGAGAGGTGCGCAAGGCACAGCGATATGGGGGATGCTATGGGAGGTGTGTGAATACACAGCGTTATAGGGGACGTGATGAGATGTGCATGAAAACGCAGCGATATTAGGGAAGGTATGAGAGGTGCACAAAAACACAGCGATATAGGAGAAGTTATGAGAGGTGTGTGAAAACACAGCGATATAGGGGAAGACATGAGAGGTGCACGAAAACAGCGATATTGGTGAAGAAATGGGAGGTGCGCGAAAACAGGGCGATATAAGTGAAGGAATGGGAGGTGCACGAAAACAGGATGCTATAGGGGATGCTATGGGAGGTGCGCGAATACACAGCGATATAGGGGACGTTATGAGATGTGCATAACAATACGGCGATATAGGGGAAGTTATGACAAGTGCGCAAATACACTGCGATGTAGGCGAAGGTATGAGAGGTGTGCGAAAACACAGCGATATAGGGGACGGTATGAGATGTGCATGAATACGCGGCAATAGTCGGGAAACCATGAGAGGTGTGCGAAAACACAGTGATATACGGGAAGTTATGAGAGGTGCGCAAGGCACAGCGATATAGGAGAAGGTATGGAAGGTGCTCGAAAACAGGGTGATATAGATGAAGGCACAGCAATATAGGGGATGCTATGGAAAGTGCACGAAAACACAATGATATACGGGAAGACATGAGAGGTGCGCAAAAACAAGGCAATATAGTGGAAGCTATGAGAGGTGAGCTAAAACCCACCGATACAGGGGAAGCTATGAGAGGTGAGCAATAACACAGCGATAATGGTGAATCTATGTTATGTGCGCGAAAAGACATCGATATAGGAGAAGTTATGAGAGGTGTGCGAAAACACAGCGATATAGGGGAAGTTATGAGATGTGCATGAAAACACGGCGATATAGGGGAAGGTATAAGAGGTGCACGAAGGCACAGCGATATAGAGGATGCTATGGGAGGTGCGCGAAAACACAGTGATATAGGGGACGGTATGAGATGTGTATGAAAACACGGCGATATATGGGAAGCTATGAGAGGTGCGCGAGAACACGGTGATATAGGGGAAAGTATGAGACGTGTGCGAAAACTTGGCGTTACAGGGGAATGCATCAGAGGTGCGAGAAAGCACAGCGATGTAGGGGAAGACACGAGAGGTGCGCAAGAACATGGCAATATAGTGGAAGTTATGGGATGTGCGCTAAAACAGGGCGATGTAGGGGAAGGTATGAGAGGTGTGCGAATGCGCAGCGATATAGGGGATGCTATGGGAGGTGCGTGAATACACAGCGATATAGGGGAAGGTATGAGAGATGTGCGAGAACACAGCGATACAGGGGAAGGTGTGAGAGGTGCGCGAAAGCACAGCGATATATGGGACAGTTTGAGATGTGCGTGAATACACGGTGATAGATGGGAAACCATGAGAGGTGTACGAAAAAACAGCGATATAGGGGAAGTTATGAGAGGTGCGTGAAAACACAGTGATATAGGGGAATGTATGAGAGGTGCGCGAAAACACAGCGATATAGGGGAAGGCATGAGAGGTGTGCGAAAACATAGCGATATAGGTGAAGGCATGCGAGGTGCGTGAAAACACAACGATATAGGGTAAGCTATGAGAGGTGAGCAATAACACAGCGATCAAGGTGAAGCTATTGGATGTGCGTGAAAACAGTGATGTAGGCGAAGCTATGGGAGGTGCGCGAAAACACAGCGATATAGGGGACGGTATGAGATGTGCATGAATACACGGCGATATTGGGGAAGCCATGAGAGGTGCCTGAAAACACAGCGATATAGGGGAAGGTATGAGAAGAGCACGAAAACACAACGATATCGGGGAAGGTATGGGAGGTGCATGAAAACAGGGCGATATAGGGGAATCTATGAGAGATGAGCAAAAACACGGTGATACAGGGGAAGGTATGAGAGGTGCGCAAGGCACAGCGATATAGGGGATGCTATGGGAGGTGCGTGAATACACAGCGATATAGGGGACTTGATGAGATGTGCATGAAACTGCAGCGATATTAGGGAAGGTATGAGAGGCGCACAAAAACACAGCGATATAGTAGAAGTTATGAGAGGTGTGTGAAAACACAGTGATATAGGGGAAGGTATGAAAGGTGCACGAAAACACAGCGATATAGGGGAAGGAATGGGAGATGCATGAAAACAGAGCGATATAGGGGAAGGTTTGAGAGGTGCGCGAAGGCACAGCGATATAGGGGATACTATGGGAGGTGCGTGAATGCACAGCGATATAGGGGACGTGATGAGATGTGCATGAAAATGCAACGATATTAGTGAAGGTATGAGAGGTGCACAAAAACACAGCGATATAGGGGAAGGTATGAGAGGAGCGCGAAAACAGTGATATAGGGGAAGCTATGGGACATGCGCAAAAAAACAGTGATATAGGGGAAGGTATGAGAGGTGTGCGTGAACACGGCGATATAGGGGAAATTGTAAGAGGTGCGCGAAAACATTGCAATACAGGAGAATGTATCAGAGGTGCGAGAAAACACAGCGATATAGGGGAAGTAATGATAGGAGCGAAAACATAGCGATATAGGTGAAGGCATGCGAGGTGCGTGAAAACACAACGATATAGGGTAAGCTATGAGAGGTGAGCAATAACACAGCGATCAAGGTGAAGCTATTGGATGTACGTGAAAACAGCGATGTAGGCGAAGCTATGGGAGGTGCGCGAAAACACAGCGATATAGGGGACGGTATGAGATGTGCATGAATACACGGCGATATTGGGGAAGCCATGAGAGGTGCCTGAAAACACAGCGATATAGGGGAAGGTATGAGAAGAGCACGAAAACACAACGATATCGGGGAAGGTATGGGAGGTGCATGAAAACAGGGCGATATAGGGGAATCTATGAGAGATGAGCAAAAACACGGTGATACAGGGGAAGGTATGAGAGGTGCGCAAGGCACAGCGATATAGGGGATGCTATGGGAGGTGCGTGAATACACAGCGATATAGGGGACTTGATGAGATGTGCATGAAACTGCAGCGATATTAGGGAAGGTATGAGAGGCGCACAAAAACACAGCGATATAGTAGAAGTTATGAGAGGTGTGTGAAAACACAGTGATATAGGGGAAGGTATGAAAGGTGCACGAAAACACAGCGATATAGGGGAAGGAATGGGAGATGCATGAAAACAGAGCGATATAGGAGAAGGTTTGAGAGGTGCGCGAAGGCACAGCGATATAGGGGATACTATGGGAGGTGCGTGAATGCACAGCGATATAGGGGACGTGATGAGATGTGCATGAAAATGCAACGATATTAGTGAAGGTATGAGAGGTGCACAAAAACACAACGATATAGGGGAAGGTATGAGAGGTGCGCGAAAGCACAGTGATATACGGGACGGTATGAGATGTGCATGAATGTACGGCGATAGACAGGAAACCATGAGAGGTGTGGGAAAACACAGCGATATAGGGGAAGGCATGAGAGGTGTGCGAAAACATGGCGATACGGGAGAATGTATCAATTGTGCGAGAAAACACAGCGATCTAGGGGAAGTATTGAGAGGAGCGAAAACATAGCGATCTAGGTGAAGACATGAGAGGTGAGCAAAAACACCGCGATACAGGGGAAGCTATGAGAGGAGATCAATAACACAGCGATAAAGCTGAATCTATGGGATGTGCACAAAAAGACAGCAATATAGGGGAAGCTATGAGAAGTGCGCAAGTCACAGCGATATAGGGGATGCGATGGGAGGTATGTGAATATACAGCGATATAGGGGACGCTATGAGAGGTGCGTGAAAACACAGCGATATAGGGGGAGATATGAGAGGTACACGAAATCACAGCGATAAGGGGAAGGTATGGGAGGTGCTCGAAAACAAGGCGATATAGAGGAAGGTATGAGAGGTTTGCGAAGGCACAGCAATATAGGGTTTGCTATGGGAGGTGTGCGAAAACACAGTTATATAAGGGAAGACATGAGAGGTGCGCGAAAACAGGGCAATATTGTGGAAGCTAAGCGATGTGCGTGATAACAGGGCGATATTGGGGAAGTTATGAGAGGAGCGCGAAAACAGTGATATAGGGGAAGCTATGGGACATGCGCAAAAAAACAGTGATATAGGGGAAGGTATGAGAGGTGTGCGTGAACATGGCGATATAGGGGAAATTGTAAGAGGTGCGCGAAAACATTGCAATACAGGAGAATTTATCAGAGGTGCGAGAAAACACAGCGATATAGGGGAAGTAATGATAGGAGCGAAAACATAGCGATATAGGTGAAGGCATGCGAGGTGCGTGAAAACACAACGATATAGGGTAAGCTATGAGAGGTGAGCAATAACACAGCGATCAAGGTGAAGCTATTGGATGTGCATGAAAACAGCGATGTTGGCGAAGCTATGGGAGGTGCGCGAAAACACAGCGATATAGGGGATGCTATGGGAGGTGCGCGAAAACACAGTAATATAGGGGACAGTATGAGATGTGCATAAAAACACGGCGATATAGGGGGAGGTATGAGAGGTGCGCGAAAACACAGCGATGTAGTAGAATACATGAGAGGTGCACGAAAACAGGGCAATATAGTGGAAGCTATGGGATATGCACGAAAACAGGGCGAATAGGGGAAGGTATGAGAGGTGCGCGAAAACACAGCGATATAGGGGACGCAATGGGACGTACGCGAAAACACAGTGATATAGGGGAAGGTATGAGAGGTGTGCGACAATACGGCGATATAGGGGAAATTATGAGAGGTGTGCGAAAACACGGCGATACGGGAGAATGTATGAGATGTGCTAGAAAACACAGCGATATAGGGGAAGTATTAGGAGGAGCGAAAACATAGCGATCTAGGTGATGACATGAGAGGTGCGCAAAAACACGGCGATATAGGAGAAGCTATGAGAGGTGAGCAAAAACACGGCGATAAAGCTGAATCTATGGGATGTGCGTGAAAAGACAGCGATATAGGGGAAGCTATGAGAGGTGAGTGAAAACACAGCGATATAGGGGACGTGATGAGATGTGCATGAAAACGCAGCGATATTAGGGAAGGTATGAGAGGTGTACAAAAACACAGTGATATAGGAGAAGATATGAGAGGTGTGCGAAAACACAGCGATATAGGGGAAGGTATGAAAGGTGCACGAAAACACAGAGATATACACGGGAAGGAATGGGAGGTGCTCGAAGACACAGCGATATAGGGGACGTTATGAGATGTGCATAAAAACACGGCGATATAGGGGAAGTTATGAGAGGTGCGCAAAAATACAGCAATATAGGAGAAGTTATGAGAGGTGTGTGAAAACACAGCGATATAGGGGGAGGTATGAGAGGTACACGAAAACACAGCGATATAGGGGAAGGCATGGGAGGTGCTCGAAAGCAGGGCGATATAGTGGAAGTTATGAGAGGTGCGTGAAAACCCAGCGATATAGGGGACGTTATGAGACGTGCATGAAAACACAGCGATATAGGAGAAGATATGAGAGGTGCACGAAGGCACAGCGATATAGGGGATGCTATGGGAGTTGCATGAGTACACAGAGATATAGGGGACATTATGAGATGTGCATGAAAACACGGCGATATTGGGGATGCCATGAGAGGTGCGCGAAAACACGGCGATATAGGAGAAGCTATGAGAGGTGAGCAAAAACACGGCGATAAAGCTCAATCTATGGGATGTGCGCGAAAAGACAGCGATATAGGGGACGTGATGAGATGTGCATGAAAACGCAGCGATATTAGGGAAGGTATGAGAGGTGTACAAAAACACAGTGATATAGGGGAAGATATGAGAGGTGTGCGAAAACACAGCGATATAGGGGAAGGTATGAAAGGTGCACGAAAACACAGAGATATACACGGGAAGGAATGGGAGGTGCTTGAATACACAGCGATATAGGGGACGTTATGAGATGTGCATAAAAACATGGCGATATAGGGGAAGTTATGAGAGGTGCGCAAAAATACAGCAATATAGGAGAAGGTATGAGAGGTGCATGAAAACGCAGCGATATAAGGTGAAGCTAAGGGATGTGCGCGAAAACAGCGATGTAGGCGAAACTATGGGAGGTGCGCGAAAGCACAGCGATATAGGGGAAGGTATGAGATGTGCGAAAAAATACATCCATATAGGGGAAGGTATGAGAGCTGCGTGAAAACATAGTGATATAGGTGAAGGTATGAGAGGAGCGCAAAAACAGGGCGATATAGGGGAAGTTATGAGAGGTGCGTGAAAACCCAGCGACATTGGGGATATTATGAGATGTGCATGAAAACAAGGTGATATTGGGGAAGGTATGAGCGGTGTGTAAAAACACAGCATATACGGTAATGCATGAGAGGTGCGCGAAGGCACAGTGATATAGGGGATGGTATGGGAGGTGCGTAAATACACAGCGATATAGGGGACGTTATGAGATGTGCATGAAAACACGGCAATATAGAGGAAGTTATACGAGCTGCGCAAAAATACAGTGATATTCGGGAAGTTATGAGAGGTGCGTGAAAACACAGCGATATAAGGGAAGGTATGAGAGGTGCACGAAAACACTGCGATATTGGGGAAGGTATGGGAGGTGCGCGAAAACAGGGCAATATAGGGGAAGTTATGAGAGGTGCGCGAAGGCACAGCGATATAGGGGATACTATGAGAGGTGCGCGAAAACACCGTAATATAGGGGAAGACATGAGAGGTATGCAAAAACAAGGCGAAAAAGTGGAACCTATGGGATGTGCGCAAAACCACGGCGATACAGGGGAATGTATCAGAGGTGCGAGAAAACACAGCGATATAGGGGACGCTATGGGACATGCGCAAAAAAACAGTGATAGAGGGGAAGGCATGAGAGGTGTGCGAGAACACGGCGATATAGAGGAAATTATGAGAGGTGTGCGAAAACACGGCGATACGGGAGAGTGTATCAGATGTGCGAGAAAACACAGCGATATAGGGGAAGTATTGAGGGGAGCGAAAACATAGAGATCTAGGTGAAGACATGAGAGGTGCGCGAAAACACGGCGATATAGGGGAAGCTATGAGAGGTGAGCAAAAACACGGCGATACAGGGGAAGCTATGAGAAGTGAGCAATAACACAGCGATAAAGGTGAATCTATGGGATGTGCGCGAAAAGACAGCGATATAGGGGAAGCTATGAGAGGTGCGCAAGGCACAGCGATATAGGGGATGCTATGGGAGGTGCGTGAATACACAGTGATATAGGGGACGTGATGAGATGTGCATGAAAACGCAGCGATATTAGGGAAGATATCAGAGGTGCACAAAAACACAGCGATATAGGAGAAGTTATGAGAGGTGTGCGAAAACACAGCGATATAGGGGAAGATATGAAAGGTGCACAAAAACACAGAGATATATTCGGGAAGGAATGGGAGGTGCCCAAATACACAGCGATATATGGGACGCTATGAAATGTGCATGAAAACACAGCCATATAGGGGAAGGTATGAGAGGTGCACGAAAACGCAGCGATATAAGGGAAGGTATAGGAGGTGCGCGAAAAGAGGGCGATATAGAGGAAGGTATGAGAGGTGCACGAAGGCACAGCGATATAGGGGATGCTATGGGAGTGCGCGAAAACACAGCGACATAGGAGACGGTATGAGACGTGCATAAAAACATGGCAATATAGGGGGAGGTATGAGAGGTGCGCATATATACGGCGACATAGGGGAAGTATGAGAGGTGCGCGAAAACTTGGCGTTACAGGGGAATGCATCAGAGGTGCCAGAAAACACAGCGATGTAGTGGGAGACATGAGAGGTGCACGAAAACAGGGTAATATAGTGGAAATTATGGGATGTGCGCGAAAACAGGGCCATATAGGGGAAGGTATGAGAGGTGCGCGAGAACACGGCGATATAGGGGAAATAATGAGAGGTGTGCGAGAACACAGCGGTACGGGAGAATGTATCAATTGTGCGAGAAAAAACAGCGATATAGGGGAAGTATTGAGAGGAGCGAAAACAGCGATCTAGGTGAAGACATGAGAGGTGCGCGAAAACACGGCGATATGGGGGAAGCTATGAGAGGTGAACAAAAACACGGCGATACAGGGGAAGCTATGAGAGGTGAGCAATAATACAGTGATAAAACTGAATCTATGGGACGTGCGCGAAAAGACAGCGATATAAGGAAAACTATGAGAGGTGTGCAAGGCACAGGGATATAGGGGATGCTATGGGAGGTGCGCGAATACACAGCGATACAGGGGACGTGATGAGATGTGCATGAAAACTCAGCGATATTAGGGGAGGTATGAGAGGTGCACAAAAACTCAGTGATATAGGAGAAGTTATGAGAGGTGTGTGTAAACACAGCGATATAGGGGAAGGAATCGGAGGTGCATGAAAATTGTGCGATATAGCGGAAGGTATGAGAGGTTCGTGAAGGCACAGCGATATAGGGGATGCTATGGGAGGTGCGCGAATACACAGCGATATAGGGGACGTTATGAGATGTGCGTAAAAACACGGCAATATAGGGGAAGTTATGAGAGGTACGCAAAAATACAGTAATACAGGAGAAGTTATGAGAGGTGCATGAAAACACAGTGATATAAGGGGAGGTATGAGAGGTGTGCGAAAACAGGGCGATATAGGGGAAGGTATGAGAGGTGTGCGAGAACACAGCAATATAGGGAAAGGTATGAGAGGTGTGCGAAGTCACAGCAATTTAGGGGATGGTATGGGAGGTGCACGAAAACACAGTGATATAGGGGAAGACATGAGAGGTGCGTGACAACACAGCAATATAGCGGACGCTATTGGACGTGCGCGAAAACACAGTGAAATAGGGGAAGATATGAGAGGTGTGCGAGAACACGGCGATATAGGTGAAATTATGAGAGTTGAGCGAAAACACGTTGATACAGGGAACAGTATCAGAAGTGCGAGAACACAGAGCGATATAGGGGAAGTAATGAGAGGAGCGGAAACACAGCGATATGGGTGAAGACATGAGAGGTGCGCGAAAACACGGCGATATAGGGGAAGCTATGAGAAGTAAGAAATAACACAGCGATAAAGTTGAAGTTATGGGATGTGCACGAAAACAGGGCGATATAGGGGAAAGTATGAGAGGTGCGCAAAAATACAGCGATGTATGCGAAGCCATGGGAAGTGCACGGGAAACAGGGCGATATAGGGGAAGGTATGAGCGGTACGCGACGGCACTGCGATATAGGGGTTGCAATGGGAGGTGTGTGAATACTCAGAGATATAGGAGACGTTATGAGATGTGCATGAAAACACGGCGATATTGGGGAAGCCATGAGAGGTGTGCGAAAATACAGCGATATAGGGGACGGTATGGGAGGTGTGCGAAAACAGGGCGACATAGGAGAAGGTATGAGAGGTGCGCGAAGGCACAGCGATATAGGGGATGCTATGGCAGGTGCGCGAATACACAGCGATATATGGGACGTTAACAGATGTGCATTAAAACATGGCGATATTGGGGAAGCCATGAGAGGTGTGCAAAAATACGGCAATATAGGAGAAACTATGAGAGGTGCGTGAAAACACAGCGATATAGAGGGAGGTATGAGAGGTGCCTGAAAACACAGCGATATAGTGGAAGGTATGGAAGGTGCGCGAAAACAGGGCGAAATAGGGGAAGGTATGAGAGGTGCGAGAAGGCACAGCAATACAAGGGATGCTATGGAGTGTGCGCGAATACACAGCGATATAGGGGGCGTTATGAGATGTGCATGAAAACACGGCAGTATAGGGGAAAGTATAAGAACTGCGCAAAAATACAGCGAATTAGGAGAAGTTATGAGAGGTGCGTGAAAACACAGCGATATAAGGGAAGGAATGAGAGGTGCACGAAAACACAGCGATATTGGGGAAGGTATGGGAGGTGCGTGAAAACAGGGCGATATAGGGGAAGTTATGAGATGTGTGTGAAGGACAGTGATATAGGGGATGCTATGAGAGGTGCGCGAAAACACCGTGATATAGGGGAAGCCATGAGAGGTGCACAAAAACAGGGCAATATAGTGGAACCTATGGGATGTGCGCGAAACCACGGCGATACAGGGGAATGTATCAGAGGTGCGAGAAGACACAGCGATATAGGGGACGCTATGGGACATGCGCAAAAAAACAGTGATATAGGGGAAGGTATGAGAGGTGTGCGAGAACACGGCGATATAGGGGAAATTGTAAGAGGTGCGCGAAAAAATGGCAATACAGGAGAATGTATCAGAGGTGCGAGAAAACAAAGCGATATCGGGGAAGTTATGATAGGAGCGAAAATATAGCGATATACGTGAAGACATGCGAGATGCGCGAAAACACGGCGATATAGGGTAAGCTATGAGAGCTGAGGAATAACACAGCGATCAAGGTGAAGCTATGGGAGGTGCGCCAAAACACAGCGATATAGGGGACGGTGTGAGATGTGCATGAATACACGGCGATATTGGGGAAGCCATGAGAGGTGCCTGAAAACAGAGCGATATAGGGGAAGGTATGAGAGGTGTGCAAAAACACAGCGATATAGGAGAAGTTAAGAGAGGTGCGTGAAAACACAGCAATATAGGGGAAGGTATGAGAGGAGCACGAAAACACAGCGATATCGGGGAAAGTATGGGAGGTGCACGAAAACAGGGCGATATACGGGAATGCATGAGAGGTGCGCGAAGGCACAGTGATATACGGGATAGTATGGGGGGTGCGCAAATACACAGCGATTATGTCAACGTTATGAGATGTGCATGAAAGCACATTAATATAGGGGAAGATATGAGAGGTGCGCGAAAACAGCGATGCAGGCGAAGCTATGGGAGGTGCGCGAAAGCACAGCGATATAGGGGAAGGTATGAGATGTGCATGAAAACACAGAGATATATTCGGGAAGGAATGGAAGGTGCACAAATACACAGCGATATAGGGGACGTTATGAGATGTGCATGAAAACACAGCCATATAGGGGAAGGTATGAGAGGTGCACGAAAACGCAGCGATATAAGGGAAGGTATAGGAGGTGCGCGAAAACAGGGCGATATAGGGGAAGGTATGAGAGGTGCACGAAGGCACAGCGATATAGGGGATGCTATGGGAGTGCGCGAAAACACAGCGATATAGGAGACGGTATGAGATGTGCATAAAAACATGGCAATATAGGGGGAGGTATGAGAGGTTTGCGAGAACACGGCGATATAGGGGAAATTGTAAGAGCTGCACGAAAACATGGCAATACAAGAGAATGTATCAGAGGTGCGAGAAAACACAGCGATATAGGGGAAGTAATGATAGGAGCAAAAACATAACGATATACGTGAAGACATGCGAGATGCGCGAAAACACGGTGATATAGGGTAATCTATGAGAGCTGAGGAATAACACAGCGATCAAGATGAAGCTATGGGAGGTGCGCCAAAACACAGCGATATAGGGGACGGTATGAGATGTGTATGAATGCACGGCGATATTGGGGAAGCCATGAGAGGTGCCTGAAAACAGAGCGATATCGGGGAAGGTATGAGAGGTGTGCAAAAACACAGCAATATAGGAGAAGTTAAGAGAGGTGCGTGAAAACACAGTGATATAGGGGAAGCTATGAGAGGTGAGGAAAAAAGGCGATACAGGGGAAGCTATGAGAGGTGAGCAATAACACAGCGATAAAGGTGAATCTATGGGATGTGCGCGAAAAGACAGCGATATAGGCGAAGTTATGAGAGGTGCGCAAGGCACAGCGATATAGGGGATGCTATGGGAGGTGCGTGAGTGCACAGCGATATAGGGGATGTGATGAGATGTGCATGAAAACGCAAAGATATTAGGGACGGTATGAGATGTGCATAAAAACATGGCGATATAGGGGCAGGTATGAGCGGTGCGCGTAAACACGGCGATATAGGGGAAAGTATGAGAGGTGCGCGAAAACTTGGCGTTACAGGGGAATGCATCAGAGGTGCCAGAAAACACAGCGATGCAGTGGAATACATGAAAGGTGCGCGAAAACAGGGCAATATAGTGGAAGCTATGGGATGTGCACGAAAACAGGGCGATATAGGGGAAGCTATGAGAGCTGCGCGAAAACACAGCGATATAGAGGACGCAATGGGACGTGCGCGAAAACACAGTGATATAGGGGAAGTTATGAGAGGTGTGCGAAAACACGGCGATATAGGGTAAATTATGAGAGGTGTGCAAAAACACGGCGATACAGGAGAATGTATCAGACGTGCGAGAAAACACAGCGATATAGGGGAAGTATTGAGAGGATCGAAAACAGCGATCTAGGTGAAGACATGAGAGGTGCGCGAAAACATGGCGATATAGGGGAAGCTATGAAAGGTGAGCAAAAACACGGCGATACAGAAGAAGCTATGAGAAGTGAGCAGTAACACAGAGATAAAGGTGAATCTATGGGATGTGCGTGAAAAGACAGCGATATAGGGGAAGTTATGAGAGGTGCGCAAGGCACAGCGATATAGGGGATGCTATGGGAGGTGCGTGAGTGCACACCGATATAGGGGATGTGATGAGATGTGCATGAAAACGCAAAGATATTAGGGAAGGTATGAGAGGTGCACAAAAACACAGCGATATAGGAGAAGTTATGAGAGGAGTGCGAAAACACAGCGATATAGGGGAAGGTATGAAATGTGCACGAAAACGCAGTGATATAAGGGAAGGTATAGGAGGTGCGCGAAAACAGGGCGATATAGGGGAACGTATGAGAGGAGCACGAAGGCACAGTGATATAGGGGATGCTATGGAAGGTGCGCAAAAACACAGCAATATAGGAGATGGTATGAGATGCGCATAAAAACATGGCGATATAGGGGCAGGTATGAGAGGTGCGCGTAAACACGGCGATATAGGGGGAAGTATGAGAGGTGCGCGAAAACTTGGCGTTACAGGGGAATGCATCAGAGGTGCCAGAAAACACAGCGATGTAGTGGAATACATGAGCGGTGTGCGAAAACAGGGCAATATAGTGGAAGGTATGGGATGTGCACGAAAACAGGGCGATATAGGGTAAATTATGAGAGGTGTGCGAAAACACGGCGATACGGGAGAATGTATCAGACGTGTGAGAAAACACAGCGATATAGGGGAAGTATTGAGAGGATCGAAAACATAGCGATCTAGGTGAAGACATGAGAGGTGCGCGAAAACATAGCGATATAGGGGAAGCTATGAGAGGTGAGCAAAAACACGGCGATACAGGGGAAGCTATGAGAGGTGAGCAATAACACAGCGATAAAGGTGAATCTATGGGATGTGCGCGAAAAGACAGCGATATAGGGGAAGGTATGAGAGGTGCACGAAGGCACAGCGATATAGGGAATGCTATGGGAGGTGCGCAAAAACACAGCGATATAGGGGAAAGTATGAGAGGTGCTCGGAAACTTGGCGTTACAGGGGAATGCATCAGAGGTGCCAGAGAACATAGCGATGTAGTGGAAGACATGAGAGGTGCGCGAAAACAGGGCAATATAGTGGAAGGTATGCGATGTGCGCGAAAACAGGGCGATATAGGGGAAGGTATGAGAGGTGCGCGAAGGCACAGCGTTATAGGGGAAGGTATGGGAGGGGCTGGAAAACACGTTGATACAGGGAACTGTATCAGAAGTGCGAGAACACTGCGATATAGGGGAAGTAATGAGAGGAGCGGAAACACAGCATGTAGGTGAAGAAATGAGAGGTACGCGAAAACACGGCGATATAGGGGAAGGTATGAGAGGTGCGCAAAAACACAGCGATGTAGGCGAAACCATGGGAGGTGCACGGGATACAGGGCGATATAGGGGAAGGTATGAGCGATGCGCGAAGGCACAGCGATATAGGGGATGCTATGGGAGGTGCATGATTACACAGAGATATAGGAGCCGTTATGAGATGTGCATGAAAACACGGCGATATTGGGGAAGCCATGAGAGGTGTGCGAAAATACAGCGATATAGGGGACGGTATGGGAGGTGTACGAAAACAGGGCAACATAGGGGAAGGTATGAGAGATGCACGAAGGCACAGTGATATAGGGGATGCAATGGCAGTTGCGCAAATACACAGCGATATATGGGACGTTAAGAGATGTGCATGAAAACGCGGCGATATTGGAGAAGCCATGAGAGGAGCGCAAAAATACGGCGATATAGGAGAAATTATGAGAGGTGCGTGAAAACACAGCGATATAGGGGGAGGTATGAGAGGTGCATAAAAACACAGCAATATAGGGGAAGGTATGGAAGGAGCGCGAAAACAGGGCGATATCGGGGAAGGTATGAGAGGTGCGCGAAAGCACAGCAATATAAGGGATGCTATGGGAGGTGCGCGAATACACAGCGATATAGGGGATGTTATGAGATGTGCATGAAAACACGGCAATATAGGGGAAGGTATAAGAACTGCGCAAAAATACAGCGAATTAGGAGAAGTTATGAGAGGTGCGTGAAAACACAGCGATATAAGGGAAGGTGTGAGAGGTGCACGAAAACACAGCCATATTGGGGAAGGTATGGGAGGTACGTGAAAACAGGGCGATATAGGGGAAGTTATGAGATGTGCGCGAAGGACAGTGATATAGGGGATGCTATGAGAGGTGCGCGAAAACACCGTGATATAGGGGAAGACATGAGAGGTGCGCAAAAACAGGGCAATATAGTGGAACCTATGGGATGTGCGCGAAACCACGGCGATACAGGGGAATGTATCAGAGGTGCGAGAAAACACAGCGATATAGGGGACGCTATGGGACATGCGCAAAAAAACAGTGATACAGGGGAAGGTATGAGAGGTGTGCGAGAACACGGCGATATAGGGGAAATTGTAAGAGGTGCGCGAAAACATGGCAATACAGGAGAATGTATCAGAGGTGCGAGAAAACACAGCGATATAGGGGAAGTAATGATAGGAGCGAAAACATAGCGATATACGTGAAGACATGCGAGATGCGCGAAAACACGGCGATATAGGGTAAGCTATGAGAGGTGAGCAATAACACAGCGATCAAGGTGAAGCTATGGGATGTGCGCAAAAACAGCGATGTAGGCGAAGCTATGGGAGGTGCGCGAAAGCACAGCGATATAGGGGAAGGTATGAGATGTGCATGAATACACGGCGATAGTCGGGAAGCCATAAGAGGTCTGCGAAAACACAGCGATATAGGGGAAGGTATGAGAGCTGCATGAAACCACGGTGAATTTGGGGAAGGTATGAGAGGTGTGCAAAAACACAGCGGTATACGGGAATGCATGAGAGGTGCGCAATGGCACAGTGATATAGGGCATGGTATGGCAAGTGCGCAAATTCATAGCGATATAGGGGAAGGTATGAGATGTGCGCAAAAATACTTCGATATAGGGTAAGGTATGAGAGGTGCACGAAAACAGCGATGTAGGCGAAGCTATGGGAGGTGCGCGAAAACACAGCGATATAGGGGAAGGTATGAGATGTGCATGAATACACGGCGATAGTCGGGAAGCCATGAGAGGTGTGCAAAAACACAGCGATATAGAGGAAGGTATGAGAGCTGCGTGAAAACACAGTGATATTGGGGAAGGTATGAGAGGAGCGCGAAAACAGGGCGATATAGGGGAAGTTATGAGAGGTGCGTGAAAACCCAGCGACATTGGGGACATTATGAGATGTGCATGAAAACACTGTGATATTGGGGAAGGTATGAGAGGTGTGAAGAAACACAGCGATATACGGGACTGCATGAGAGGTGCGCGAAGGCACAGTGATATAGGGCATGGTATGGCAAGTGCGCAAATTCATAGCGATATAGGGGAAGGTATGAGATGTGCGCAAAAATACTTCGATATAGGGTAAGGTATGAGAGGTGCACGAAAACAGCGATGTAGGCGAAGCTATGGGAGGTGCGCGAAAACACAGCGATATAGGGGAAGGTATGAGATGTGCATGAATACACGGCGACAGTCGGGAAGCCATGAGAGGTGTGCAAAAACACAGCGATATAGAGGAAGGTATGAGAGCTGCGTGAAAACACAGTGATATTGGGGAAGGTATGAGAGGAGCGCGAAAACAGGGCGATATAGGGGAAGTTATGAGAGGTGCGTGAAAACCCAGCGACATTGGGGACATTATGAGATGTGCATGAAAACACGGTGATATTGGGGAAGGTATGAGAGGTGTGAAGAAACACGGCGATATACGGGACTGCATGAGAGGTGCGCGAAGGCACAGTGATATAGGGGATGGTATGGGAGGTGCGCGAATACACAGCCATATAGGGGACGTTATGAGATGTGCGCAAAAATACATCGATACAGGGGAAGGTATGAGAGGTGCGCGAAAACACAGCGATATAGGGAAAGCTATGAGATGTGCATGAATACACGGCGATAGTCGGGAAGCCATGAGAGGTGTGCGAAAACACAGCGATATAGGGGAAGGTATGAGAGGTGCGCAAAAAGACAGCGATATAGGAGAAGGTATGAGAGGTGCACGAAAACACAGCGATAGCGGGGAAGGTATGGGAGCTGCGCGAAAACAGTGCAATATAAGGGAAGGTATGAGAGGTGCACTAAAACACAGCGATACAGGGGAAGGAATGGGAGGTATGCGAAAACAGGGCGATATAGGGGAAGGTATGAGAGGTGCGCGAAGGCACACGATATACAGGATGCTATGGGAGGTGCGCGAAAACATGGCGATATTGGGAAAGGTATGAGAGATGTCCGAAAACACAGCGATATAGGGGAAGCTATGGGACGTGCGCGAAAACACAGTGATTTAGGAGAAGGTATGAGAGGTGTGCGAGAATACAGCGATGTAGGGGAAATTATGAGAGGTGCGTGACAACACGTCGATAGAGGGGAATGTATCAGAGGTGTGAGAAAACACAGCGATATAATGGAAGTAATGACAGGAGCGAAAACATAGCGATATAGGTGAAGGCATGAGAGGTGCGTGAAAACACAGTGATATAGGGGAAGCTATGAGAGGTGAGCAATAACACAGCGATAAAGATGAAGCTATGGGATGTGCGCAAAAAGACAGCGATATAGGGGAAGGTATGAGAGGTGCGCGAAAACACAGCGACGTGGGCGTAGCTATGGGAGGTGCGCGAAAGCACAGCGATATAAGGGACGGTATGAGATGTGCATGAATACACAGCAATATTGGGGAAGCCATGAGAGATGCGCGAAAACACAGCAATATAGGGGAAGGTATGAGAGGTGCACGAAAACACAACGATAAAAGGGAAGGTATGGGAGGTGCGTGAAAACAGGACGATATAGGGGAAGGTATGAGATGTGTGCGAAGGCACAGCGATATAGGGGATTCTATGGGAGGTGCGCGAATACACAGCAATATGGGGGACGTTATGAGATGTGATAAAAAACACGGCGATATAGGGGAAGGTATGAGAGGTGCGCAAAAATACAGTGATATAGGAGAAGTTATGAGAGGTGCGTGAAAACACAGCGATATAGGGGGAAGGTATGAGAGGTGCACGAAAACACAGCGATATAGGGGAATACATGAGAGGTGCTCGAATACAGGGCTATATAGTGGAAGCTATGGGATATGCGTGAAAACATGGCGATACAGGGTAAGGTATGAGAGGTGCCTGAAAACACAGCGACACAGGGGATGCTATGGGTACGTGCGCAAAAACACACTGATATAGTGGAAGGTATGAGAGGTGTGCAAGGACATGGCTTTTTTGGGGAAATTATGCGATGTCCGCGAAAACACGGCGATATATGAGAAGTTATGAGAGGTGAGTGAAAACACAGCGATATAGGGGAAGGTGTGAAGGTATGAGAGGTGGACGAAAACACAGCTATATAGGGGAAGGTATGAGAGGTGCGCGAAGGCCCAGTGATATAGGGGACGGTATGAGATGTGCATCAAAACATGGAGATATCGGGGAAGAAATGAGAGATGCGTGAAAACACTGCGATATAGGAGAAAGTATGAGAGGTGCGCAAAAACACGGCGATACAGGGGAATGCATCAGAGGTGCCAGAAAACACAGCGATGTAGTGGAATACATGAGAGGTGTGCGAAAACAGGGCAATATAGTGGAAGGTATGGTATGTGCACGAAAACAGGGCGATATAGGGGAAGCAATGAGAGGTGCGCGAAAACACAGCGATATAGGGGACGCAATGGGACGTGCGCGAAAACACAGTGATATAGGGGAAGTTATGAGAGATGTGCGAGAACACGGCGATATCGGGTAAATTATGAGAGGTGTGCGAAAACACGGCGATACGGGAGAATGTATCAGACGTGTGAGAAAACACAGCGATATAGGGGAAGTATTGAGAGGATCGAAAACATAGCGATCTAGGTGAAGACATGAGAGGTGCGCGAAAACATGGCGATATAGGGGAAGCTATGAGAGGTGAGCAAAAACACGGCGATACAGGGGAAGCTATGAGAGGTGAGCAATAACACAGCGATAAAGGTGAATCTATGGGATGTGCGCGAAAAGACAGCGATATAGGGGAAGGTATGAGAGGTGCACGAAGGCACAGCGATATAGGGGATGCTATGGGAGGTGCGCAAAAACACAGCGATATAGGGGAAAGTATGAGAGGTGCGCGAAAACTTGGCGTTACAGGGGAATGCATCAGAGGTGCCAGAGAACATAGCGATGTAGTGGAAGACATGAGAGGTGCGCGAAAACAGGGCAATATAGTGGAAGGTATGGGATGTGCGCGAAAACAGGGCGATATAGGGGAAGGTATGAGAGGTACGCGAAGGCACAGCGATATAGGGGAAGGTATGGGAGGTGCTCGAAAACACGTTGATACAGGGAACTGTATCAGAAGTGCGAGAACACTGCGATATAGGGGAAGTAATGAGAGGAGCGGAAACACAGCATGTAGGTGAAGAAATGAGAGGTGCGCGAAAACACGGCGATATAGGGGAAGGTATGAGAGGTGCGCAAAAACACAGCGATGTAGGCGAAACCATGGGAGGTGCACGGGATACAGGGCGATATAGGGGAAGGTATGAGCGATGCGCGAAGGCACAGCGATATAGGGGATGCTATGGGAGGTGCATGATTGCACAGAGATATAGGAGCCGTTATGAGATGTGCATGAAAACACGGCGATATTGGGGAAGCCATGAGAGGTGTGCAAAAATACAGCGATATAGGGGACGGTATGGGAGGTGTACGAAAACAGGGCGACATAGGGGAAGGTATGAGAGATGCGCGAAGGCACAGTGATATAGGGGATGCTATGGCAGTTGCGCGAATACACAGCGATATATGGGACGTTAAGAGATGTGCATGAAAACGCGGCGATATTGGAGAAGCCATGAGAGGAGCGCAAAAATACGGCGATATAGGAGAAATTATGAGAGGTGCGTGAAAACACAGCGATATAAGGGAAGGTATGAGAGGTGCACGAAAACACAGCCATATTGGGGAAGGTATGGGAGGTGCGTGAAAACAGGGCGATATAGGGGAAGTTATGAGATGTGTGCGAAGGACAGCGATATAGGGGATGCTATGAGAGGTGCGCGAAAACACAGCGATATAGGGGACGCAATGGGACGTGCGCGAAAACACAGTGATATGGGGAAGGTATGAGAGGTGTGCGAGAACGCGGTGATATAGGGGAAATTATGAGAGGTGTGCGAAAACACGGCGATACGGGATAATGTATCAGACGTGCGAGAGAACACAGCGATATATGGGAAGTAATGAGAGGAGCAAAAACATAGCGATCTCGGTGAAGACATGAGAGGTGCGCGAAAACACGGCGATATGGGGGAAGCTATGAGAGGTGAGCAAAAACACGGCGATAAAGGTGAACCTATGGGATGTGTGCGAAAAGGCAGCAATATAGGGGAAGCTATGAGAGGTGCGCAATGCACAGCGATATAGGGGATGCTATGGGAGGTGCGTGAATACACAGCGATATAGGGGATGTGATGAGATGTGCATGAAAACGCAGGGATATTAGGGAAGGTATGAGAAGTGCACAAAAACACAGAGATATAGGGGACGGTATGAGATGTGCATGAATACATGGCGATAGACGGGAAACAATGAGAGGTGTTCAAAAACACAGCGATATAGGGCAAGTTATGAGAGGTGCGTGAAAACACAGTGATATAGGGGAAGGTATGAGAGGAGCGCGAAAACAGGACGATATAGGGGAAGTTATGAGAGATGCGTGAAAACCCAGCGATATAGGGGACATTATGAGATGTGCATGAAAACACGGCGATAATGGGGAAGGTATGAGAGGTGCGCGAAGGCACAGCGAAATAGGTGACGTTATGAGATGTACATAAAAACACGGAGATATAGGGGAAGTTATGAGAGGTGCGCAATAATACAGCAATATAGCAGAAGTTATTAGAGGTGCGTGAAAACACAGCGATATAGGGGAAGGTATGGGAGGTGCTCGAAAGCAGGGTGATATAGTGGAGATTATGAGAGGTGCGTGAAAACCCAGCGATATAGGGGAGGTTATGAGATGTGCATGAAAACACGGGGAGGTATGAGAGGTCCACGAAAACGCAGCGTTATAAGGGAACGTATAGGAGGTGCGCGAAAACAGGGCGCTATAGGGGAAGCTATGAGAGGTGCGCAATGCACAGCGATATAGGGGATGCTATGGGAGGTGCGTGAATACACAGCGATATAGGGGATGTGATGAGATGTGCATGAAAACGCAGGGATATTAGGGAAGGTATGAGAGGTCCACGAAAACGCAGCGTTATAAGGGAACGTATAGGAGGTGCGCGAAAACAGGGCGCTATAGGGGAAGGTATGAGAGGTGCACGAAGGCACATTCGATATAGGGGATGCTATGGTAGGTGCGCAAAAACACAGCGATATAGGAGACGGGATGAGATGTGCATAAAAACGTGGCGATATAGGGGAAAGTATGCGAGGTGCGCGAAAACTTGGCCTTACAGGGGAATACATCAGTAGTGCCAGAAAACACAGCAATGTAGTGGAATACATGAGAGGTGTGCGAAAACAGGGCAATATAGTGGAAGCTATGGGATGTGCACGAAAACAGGGCGATATAGGGTAACGTATGAGAGGTGTGCGAAAACACAGCGATATAGGGGACGCAATGCGACGTTCGCGAAAACACAGTGATATAGGGGAAGGTATGAGAGATGTGCGAGAACACAGCGATATAGGGGAAATTATGAGAGGTGTGCGAAAACACGGCGATACGGGAGAATGTATCAGATGTGCGAGAAAACACAGCGATATAGGGGAAGTATTGAGAGGAGCAAAAACATAGCGATCTAGGTGAAGACATGAGAGGTGCGCAAAAACACGGCGATATGGGGGAAGCTATGAGAGGTGAGCAATAACACAGCGATAAAGGTGAATCTATGGGATGTGCGCGAAAAGACAGCGATATAGGGGAAGCTATGAGAGGTGCGCAAGGCACAGCGATATTGGGGATGCTATGGGAGGTGCGTGAATACACAGCGATATAGCAGACGTGATGAGATGTGCATGAAAACGCAACGATATTAGGGAGGTTATGAGAGGTGCACAAAAACACAGCGATACAGGAGAAGTTATGAGAGGTGTGTGAAAACACAGCGATATAGCGAAGGTATGAGAGGTGAACGAAAACACGGCGATTAAGGGGAAGTTATGAGAGGTGCGCAATAATACAGCAATATAGGAGAAGTTATTAGAGGTGCGTGAAAACACAGCAATATAGGGGGAGGTATGAGAGGTATACGAAAACACAACGATATAGGGGAACGTATGGGAGGTGCTCGAAAGCAGGGTGATATAGGGGAAGTTATGAGAGGTGCGTGAAAACACAGCGATATAGGGGACGCAATAAGACGTTCGGAAAACACAGTGATGTAGGGGAAGGTATGAGAGGTGTGCGAGAACACAGCGATATAGGGGAAATTATGAGAGGTGTGCGAAAACACGGTGATATGGGAGAATGTATCAGATGTGCGAGAAAACACAGCGATATAGGGGAAGTATTTAGAGGAGCGAAAACATAGCGATCAAGTGAAGACATGAGAGGTGCGCAAAGACACGGAGATATGGGGGAAGCTATGAGAGGTGAGCAAAAACACGGCGATACAGGGGAAGCTATGAGAGGTGAGCAATAACACAGCGATAAAGGTGAATCTATGGGATGTGCGCGAAAAGACAGCGATATAGGGGAAGCTATGAGAGGTGCGCAAGGCACAGCGATACAGGGGATGCTATGGGAGGTGCGTGAATACACAGCGCTATAGGGGACGTTATGAGATGTGCATGAAAACGCAGCGATATTAGGGAAGTTATGAGAGGTGCACAAAAACGCATCGATATAGGGGAAGTTATGAGAGGTGTGTGAAAACACAGCGATATAGGGAAGGTATGAGAGGTGCACGAAAACACGGCGATATAGGGGAAGTTATGAGAGGTGCACAATAATACAGCAATATAGGAGAAGTTATTAGAGGTGCGTGAAAACACAGCAATATAGGAGGAGGTATGAGAGGTACACGAAAACACAGCGATATAGGTGAAGGAGTGGGAGGTGCGCGTAAACAGGGTGATATAGGGGAAGAAGGTATGAGAGGTGTGCAAGGCATAGCAATATAGGGGGAGGTATGAGAGGTGCACAAAAACACAGCGATATAGGGGGAAGTTATGTAAGGAGCTCGAAAACAGGGTGATATAGATGAAGTTAATGGAGGTATGCGAAGGCACAGCAATATAGGACATGCTATGGAAGGTGCGCGAAAACACAGTGATATAGGGGAAGACAGGAGAGGTGCGCGAAAATAGGGTGATATAGGGGAAGCTATGAGAGGTGAGCAAAAACACGGCAATGCAGGGGAAGCTATGAGAGGTGAGCAAGGCACAGCGATATATGGGATGATATGAGAGGTGCGTGAATACACAGCGACATAGGGGACGTGATGAGATGTGCATGAAAATGCAGCGATATTAGGGAAGGTATGAGAGGAGCACGAAAACACAGCGATATAGGGGAAGGAATGGGAGGTGCACAAATACAGAGCGATATAGGGGACATTATGAGATGTGCATAAAAACACGGCGATATCGGGGAAGTTATGAGAGGTGCGCAAAAATACAGCAATATAGGAGAAGTTATGAGAGGTGCGTGAAAACACAACGATATTGGGGGAGGTATGAGAGATACACGAAAACGCAGCGATATAAGGGAAGGTATAGGAGGTGCGCGAAAACAGGGCAATATAGGGGAAGGTATGAGAGGTGCACGAAAACGCAGCGATATAAGGGAAGGTATAGGAGGTGCGCGAAAACAGGGCGATATAGGTGAAGGAATGGGAGATGCGTGAACACAGGGCGTATAGGGGAAGGTATGAGAGGTGCGCAAAGTCACAGCGATATAGGGGATGCTATGGGAGGTGCGCGAATACACAGTGATATAGGGGAAGCTATGAGAGGTGAGCAATAACACAGCGATAAAGGTGACTCTATGGGATGTGCGCGAAAAAGACAGCAATATAGGGGAAGGTATGAGAGGTGCGCAAGGCACAGCGATATAGGGGGTAGTATGAGAGTTGCACAAAAACACAGCGATATAGGGGAAGGTATGGAAGGTGCTGGAAAACAGGGTGATATAGATGAGGTTAATGGAGGTATGCGAAGGCACAGCAATATAGGGGATGCTATGGAAGGTGCGCGAAAACACAGTGATATAGGGGAAGACAGGAGAGGTGCGCGAAAACACAGCGATATAGGGGAAGCTATGAGAGGTGAGCAAGAAGACGACGATACAGGGGAAGCTAAGAGATATGAGCAAAAACACAGCGATAAAGGTGAATCTATGGGATGTGCGCGAAAAGACAGCGAATATAGGGGAAGGTATGAGAGGTGCGCAAGGCACAGCGATATAGGGGATGCTATGGGAGGTGCGTGAATACACAGCGATATAGGGGACATGATGAGATGTGCATGAAAATGCAGCGATATTAGGGAAGGTATGAGAGGTGCGCAAAAACACAGCGATGCAGGCGAAGCCATGGGAGGTGTGCGGGAAACAGGGCGATATAGGGGAAGGTATGAAAGGTGCACGAAAACAGCGATATAGGTGAAGGAATGCGAGATGCGCAAAAAACAGGGCGATATATGCTGAAGGAATAGGAGGTGCGTGAAAACACAGCGATATAGGGGAAGGTATGGGAGGTGCGTGAAAACAGGGCGATATAGGGGAAGGTATGAGAGGTGCGCGATGGCACAGCGATATAGGGGATGCTATGGGAGGTGCGCGAATACACAGCGATATAGGGGACTTTATGAGATGTGCATAACAATACAGCGATATAGGGGAAGTTATGAGAGGTGCGCAAAAACACGGTGATGTAGGGGAAGCTAGAGAGGTGAGCAATAACACAGTGATAAAGGTGAATCTATGGGATGTGCGCGAAAAGACAGCGATATAGGGGAAGGTATGAAAGGTGCGCAAAGCACAGCGATATAGGGGAAGGTATGGAAGGTACTCGAAAACAGGGTGATATAGATGAAGTTATGAGAGGTATGCGAAGGCACAGCAATATAGGGGATGCTATGGAAGGTGCGCAAAAACACAGTGATATAGGGGAAGACATGAGAGGTGCGCGAAAACAGGGCAATATAGTGGAAGCTATGAGAGGTGAGCTAAAACCCGGCGATACAGGGGAAGCTATGAGAGGTGAGCAATAACACAGCGATAAAGGTGAATCTATGGGATGTGTGCGAAAAGACATCGATATAGGGGAAGGTATGAGAGGTGTGCGAAAACACAGCGATATAGGGGACGGTATGATATGTGCATGAATACACGGCAATAGTCGAGAATCCATGAGGGGTGTGCAAAAACACAGCGATGTAGGGGAAGTTATGAGAGGTGCGCAAAAACAAGGAGATATAGGGGAAGTTATGAGAGGAGCGTGAATACCCAGCAATATAGGGGACATTATGAGATGTGCATGAAAACACGGCGATATAGGGGAAGGTATGAGAAGTGCACGAAGGCACAGCGATATAGTGCATGCTATGGGAGGTGCGCGAAAACACAGTGATATAGGGGACGGTATGAGATGCGTCTGAAAACATGGCGATATATGGGAAGCTATGAGAGGTGCGCGAAAACACGGCGATATAGGGGAAAGTATGAGAGGTGCGCGAAAACTTGGCATTACAGGCGAATGCATCAGAGGTGCGAGAAAACACAGCGATGTAGGGGAAGACATGAGAGGTGTGCAAAAACAGGGCAATATAGTGGAAGCTATGGGATGTGCGCAAAAACAGGGCGATGTAGGGGAAGGTATGAGAGGTGCGCGAAAGCACAGCGATATAGGGGTCGCTATGCAGCGTGCGCGAAAACACAGTGATATAGGGGAAGGTATGAGAGGTGCACAAAAACACGGCGAGATAGGGGAAATTATGAGAGGTGCACGAAAACACGGCGATACGGGAGAATGTATCAGATGTGCGAGTAAACATAGCGATATAGGGGAAGTAATGAGAGGAGCGAAAACATAGCGATCTCGGTGAAGACATGAGAGGTGCACGAAAACACGGCGATATAGTGGAAGCTATGAGAGGTGAGCAAAAACACGGCGATACAGGGGAAGCTATGAGAGGTGAGCAATAACACAGTGATAAAGGTGAATCTATGGGATGTGCGCGAAAATACAGCGATATAGGGGAAGCTATGAGAGGTGCGCAATGCACAGCGATATAGGGGATGCTATGGGAGGTGCGTGAATACACAGCGATATAGGGGACGTGATGAGATGTGCATGAAAACGCAACGATATTAGGGAAGGTATGAGAGGTGCACAAAAACACAGCGATATTCGAGAAGTTATGAGAGGTGTGCGAAAACACAGCGATATAGGGGAAGGTATGGTAGGTTCACGAAAGCACAGCGATATAGGGGAAGGAATGGGAGATGCACGAAAACAGGGCGATATAGGGGAAGGTATGAGAGGTGCGTAAAGGCACAGCGATATAGGGGATACTATGGAAGGTGCGTGAATGCACAGCGATATAGGGGATACTATGGGAGGTGCGTGAATGCACAGCAATATAGGGGATGTGATGAGATGTGCAGGAAAATGCAACGATATTAGTGATGGTATGAGAGGTGCACAAAGACACAGCGATATAGGGGAAGGTATGAGAGGTGCGCGAAAGCACAGCGATATACGGGACGGTATGAGATGTGCATGAATACACGGCAATAGACGGGAAACCATGAGAGGTGTGCGAAAACACAGCGATATAGGGGAAGTTATGAGAGGTGCGTGAAAACACAGTGATATAGGTGAAGGTATGAGAGGAGTGCGAAAACAGTGCGATATAGGGGAAGTTATGAGAGGTGCGTGAAAACCCAGCAATATAGGGGACGTTATGAGATGTGCATGAAAACACGGCGATATAGGGGAAGGTATGAGAGGTGTACAAAAACACAGTGATATAGGAGAAGTTATGAGAGGTGTGCGAAAACACAGCGATATAGGGGAAGGTATGAAAGGTGCACGAAAACACAGAGATATACACGGGAAGGAATGGGAGGTGCTCGAATACACAGCGATATAGGGGACGTTATGAGATGTGCATAAAAACACGGCGATATAGGGGAAGTTATGAGAGGTCCCCAAAAATACAGCAATATAGGAGAAGTTATGAGAGGTGTGTGAAAACACAGCGATATAGGGGGAGGTATGAGAGGTACAGGAAAACACAGCGATATAGGGGAAGGTACGGGAGGTGCTCGAAAGCAGGGCGATATAGGGGAAGTTATGAGAGGTGTGTGAAAACACAGCGATATAGGGGGAGGTATGAGAGGTACACGAAAACACAGCGATATAGGGGAAGGTATGGGAGGTGCTCGAAAGCAGGGCGATATAAGGGAAGTTATGAGAGGTGCGTGAAAACCCAGCGATATAGGGGACGTTATGAGATGTGCATGAAAACACGGCGATATTGGGGAAGCCATGAGAGGTGTGCGAAGACAGGGCAACATAGGGGAAGGTATGAGAGGTGCACGAATTAATAACGATATAGGGGATGCTATGGCAGGTGCGCGAACACACAATGATATATGGGACGTTAAGAGATGTGCATGAAAACACGGCGATATTGGGGAAGCCATGAGTGGTGCGCAAAAATACGGCGATATAGGAGAAATTATGAGAGGTGCGTGAAAACACAGTGATATAGGGGGAGGTATGAGAGGTGCATGAAAACACAGCGATATAGGGAAAGGTATGGAAGGTGCGTGAAAACAGGGCGATATAGGGGAAGGTATGAGAGGTGCGCGAATACACAGCAATATAAGGGATGCTATGGGAGGTGCGCGAATACGCAGCGATATAGGGGACATTATGAGATGTGCATGAAAACATGGCGATATAGGGGAAGGTATGAGAGGTGTGCAAAAACACAGCGATATAGGAGAAGTTAAGAGAGGTGCGTGAAAACACAGCGATTTAGGGGAAGGTACGAGGGGAGTACGAAAACACAGCGTTATCGGGAAAGTATGGGAGGTGCGCGAAAACAGGGCGATATAGGGGAAGCTATCAGAGGTGAGCAAAAACACGGCGATACAGAGGAAGCAATGGGAGGTGCGTGAATACACAGCGATATAGGGGACGTGTGAGATGTGCATGAAAATGCAACGATATTAGTGGAGGTATAAGAGGAGCACGAAAACACAGCGATATAGGGGAAGGTATGAGAGGTGCGCGAAAACACAGCGATATAGGGGAAGGTATGAGAGGTGCACAAAAACAGAGATATATGAGAAGGAATGGGAGGTGCACGAAAACAGGGCGATATAGGTGAAGGAATGGGAGGTGCGCGAAAACAGGGGCATATAGATGAATTTATGAGAGGTATGCGAAGGCACAGCAATATAGGGGATGCTATGGAATGTGTGTGAAAACACAGTGATATAGGGGAAGACAGGAGAGGTGCGCGAAAACACGGCGATATAGCGGAATCTATGAGAGGTGAGCAAAAACACGGCGATACAGGGGAAGCTATGAGAGGTGAGCAACAACACAGCGATAAAGGTGAATGTATGCGATGTGCGCGAAAAGACAGCGATATAGGGAAAGGTATGAGAGGTGCGCAAGGCACAGTGATATAGGGGATGCTATGGGAGGTGCGTGAATACACGGCGTTATAGGGGACGTGATGAGATGTGCATGAAAACGCAACGATATTAGGGAAGGTATGAGAGGTGCACAAAAACACAGCGATATAGGAGAAGTTATGAGAGTTGTGTGCAAACACAGCGATATAGGGGAAGGTATGAGAGGTGCACGAAAACAGCGATATAGGTGAAGGAATGGGAGGTGCGCGAAAACAGGGCGATATAGGTGAAGGAATTGGAGGTGCGCGAAAACAGGGCGATATAGGGGAAGGTATGAGAGGTGCGCAAAGGCACAGCGATATAGGGGATGCTATGGGAGGTGCGCTAATACACAGCGATATAGAGGACGTTATGAGATGTGTATAACAATACGGCGATATAGGGGAAGTTATGACAGGTGCGCAAAAACACAGCGATGTAGGCGAAGGTATGAGAGGTGTGCGAAAACATAGCGATATAGGGGACGGTATGAGATGTGCATGAATACACGGCAATAGTCGGGAAACCATGAGAGGTGTGTGAAAACACAGCGATATAGGGGAAGTTATGAGAGGTGAGCAATAACACAGCGATAAAGGTGAATCTATGGGATGTGCGCGAAAAGACAGCGATATAGGGGAAGCTATGAGAGGTGCGCAAGGCACAGCGATACAGGGGATGCTATGGGAGGTGCGTGAATACACAGCGCTATAGGGGACGTTATGAGATGTGCATGAAAACGCAGCGATATTAGGGAAGTTATGAGAGGTGCACAAAAACGCATCGATATAGGGGAAGTTATGAGAGGTGTGTGAAAACACAGCGATATAGGGAAGGTATGAGAGGTGCACGAAAACACGGCGATATAGGGGAAGTTATGAGAGGTGCACAATAATACAGCAATA
This sequence comes from Mobula birostris, assembly GCF_030028105.1. Lineage (NCBI taxonomy): Eukaryota > Metazoa > Chordata > Chondrichthyes > Myliobatiformes > Myliobatidae > Mobula > Mobula birostris. The sequence goes on from NW_027278321.1 coordinate 240,611, forward strand.
TAGGAGAAGTTATTAGAGGTGCGTGAAAACACAGCAATATAGGAGGAGGTATGAGAGGTACACGAAAACACAGCGATATAGGTGAAGGAGTGGGAGGTGCGCGTAAACAGGGTGATATAGGGGAAGGTATGAGAGGTGTGCAAGGCATAGCAATATAGGGGGAGGTATGAGAGGTGCACAAAAACACAGCGATATAGGGGAAGTTATGTAAGGAGCTCGAAAACAGGGTGATATAGATGAAGTTAATGGAGGTATGCGAAGGCACAGCAATATAGGACATGCTATGGAAGGTGCGCGAAAACACAGTGATATAGGGGAAGACAGGAGAGGTGCGCGAAAATAGGGTGATATAGGGGAAGCTATGAGAGGTGAGCAAAAACACGGCAATGCAGGGGAAGCTATGAGAGGTGAGCAAGGCACAGCGATATATGGGATGATATGAGAGGTGCGTGAATACACAGCGACATAGGGGACGTGATGAGATGTGCATGAAAATGCAGCGATATTAGGGAAGGTATGAGAGGAGCACGAAAACACAGCGATATAGGGGAAGGAATGGGAGGTGCACAAATACAGAGCGATATAGGGGACATTATGAGATGTGCATAAAAACACGGCGATATCGGGGAAGTTATGAGAGGTGCGCAAAAATACAGCAATATAGGAGAAGTTATGAGAGGTGCGTGAAAACACAACGATATTGGGGGAGGTATGAGAGATACACGAAAACGCAGCGATATAAGGGAAGGTATAGGAGGTGCGCGAAAACAGGGCAATATAGGGGAAGGTATGAGAGGTGCACGAAAACGCAGCGATATAAGGGAAGGTATAGGAGGTGCGCGAAAACAGGGCGATATAGGTGAAGGAATGGGAGATGCGTGAACACAGGGCGTATAGGGGAAGGTATGAGAGGTGCGCAAAGTCACAGCGATATAGGGGATGCTATGGGAGGTGCGCGAATACACAGTGATATAGGGGAAGCTATGAGAGGTGAGCAATAACACAGCGATAAAGGTGACTCTATGGGATGTGCGCGAAAAGACAGCAATATAGGGGAAGGTATGAGAGGTGCGCAAGGCACAGCGATATAGGGGGTAGTATGAGAGTTGCACAAAAACACAGCGATATAGGGGAAGGTATGGAAGGTGCTGGAAAACAGGGTGATATAGATGAGGTTAATGGAGGTATGCGAAGGCACAGCAATATAGGGGATGCTATGGAAGGTGCGCGAAAACACAGTGATATAGGGGAAGACAGGAGAGGTGCGCGAAAACACAGCGATATAGGGGAAGCTATGAGAGGTGAGCAAGAAGACGACGATACAGGGGAAGCTAAGAGATATGAGCAAAAACACAGCGATAAAGGTGAATCTATGGGATGTGCGCGAAAAGACAGCGATATAGGGGAAGGTATGAGAGGTGCGCAAGGCACAGCGATATAGGGGATGCTATGGGAGGTGCGTGAATACACAGCGATATAGGGGACATGATGAGATGTGCATGAAAATGCAGCGATATTAGGGAAGGTATGAGAGGTGCGCAAAAACACAGCGATGCAGGCGAAGCCATGGGAGGTGTGCGGGAAACAGGGCGATATAGGGGAAGGTATGAAAGGTGCACGAAAACAGCGATATAGGTGAAGGAATGCGAGATGCGCAAAAACAGGGCGATATATGCTGAAGGAATAGGAGGTGCGTGAAAACACAGCGATATAGGGGAAGGTATGGGAGGTGCGTGAAAACAGGGCGATATAGGGGAAGGTATGAGAGGTGCGCGATGGCACAGCGATATAGGGGATGCTATGGGAGGTGCGCGAATACACAGCGATATAGGGGACTTTATGAGATGTGCATAACAATACAGCGATATAGGGGAAGTTATGAGAGGTGCGCAAAAACACGGTGATGTAGGGGAAGCTAGAGAGGTGAGCAATAACACAGTGATAAAGGTGAATCTATGGGATGTGCGCGAAAAGACAGCGATATAGGGGAAGGTATGAAAGGTGCGCAAAGCACAGCGATATAGGGGAAGGTATGGAAGGTACTCGAAAACAGGGTGATATAGATGAAGTTATGAGAGGTATGCGAAGGCACAGCAATATAGGGGATGCTATGGAAGGTGCGCAAAAACACAGTGATATAGGGGAAGACATGAGAGGTGCGCGAAAACAGGGCAATATAGTGGAAGCTATGAGAGGTGAGCTAAAACCCGGCGATACAGGGGAAGCTATGAGAGGTGAGCAATAACACAGCGATAAAGGTGAATCTATGGGATGTGTGCGAAAAGACATCGATATAGGGGAAGGTATGAGAGGTGTGCGAAAACACAGCGATATAGGGGACGGTATGATATGTGCATGAATACACGGCAATAGTCGAGAATCCATGAGGGGTGTGCAAAAACACAGCGATGTAGGGGAAGTTATGAGAGGTGCGCAAAAACAAGGAGATATAGGGGAAGTTATGAGAGGAGCGTGAATACCCAGCAATATAGGGGACATTATGAGATGTGCATGAAAACACGGCGATATAGGGGAAGGTATGAGAAGTGCACGAAGGCACAGCGATATAGTGCATGCTATGGGAGGTGCGCGAAAACACAGTGATATAGGGGACGGTATGAGATGCGTCTGAAAACATGGCGATATATGGGAAGCTATGAGAGGTGCGCGAAAACACGGCGATATAGGGGAAAGTATGAGAGGTGCGCGAAAACTTGGCATTACAGGCGAATGCATCAGAGGTGCGAGAAAACACAGCGATGTAGGGGAAGACATGAGAGGTGTGCAAAAACAGGGCAATATAGTGGAAGCTATGGGATGTGCGCAAAAACAGGGCGATGTAGGGGAAGGTATGAGAGGTGCGCGAAAGCACAGCGATATAGGGGTCGCTATGCAGCGTGCGCGAAAACACAGTGATATAGGGGAAGGTATGAGAGGTGCACAAAAACACGGCGAGATAGGGGAAATTATGAGAGGTGCACGAAAACACGGCGATACGGGAGAATGTATCAGATGTGCGAGTAAACATAGCGATATAGGGGAAGTAATGAGAGGAGCGAAAACATAGCGATCTCGGTGAAGACATGAGAGGTGCACGAAAACACGGCGATATAGTGGAAGCTATGAGAGGTGAGCAAAAACACGGCGATACAGGGGAAGCTATGAGAGGTGAGCAATAACACAGTGATAAAGGTGAATCTATGGGATGTGCGCGAAAATACAGCGATATAGGGGAAGCTATGAGAGGTGCGCAATGCACAGCGATATAGGGGATGCTATGGGAGGTGCGTGAATACACAGCGATATAGGGGACGTGATGAGATGTGCATGAAAACGCAACGATATTAGGGAAGGTATGAGAGGTGCACAAAAACACAGCGATATTCGAGAAGTTATGAGAGGTGTGCGAAAACACAGCGATATAGGGGAAGGTATGGTAGGTTCACGAAAGCACAGCGATATAGGGGAAGGAATGGGAGATGCACGAAAACAGGGCGATATAGGGGAAGGTATGAGAGGTGCGTAAAGGCACAGCGATATAGGGGATACTATGGAAGGTGCGTGAATGCACAGCGATATAGGGGATACTATGGGAGGTGCGTGAATGCACAGCAATATAGGGGATGTGATGAGATGTGCAGGAAAATGCAACGATATTAGTGATGGTATGAGAGGTGCACAAAGACACAGCGATATAGGGGAAGGTATGAGAGGTGCGCGAAAGCACAGCGATATACGGGACGGTATGAGATGTGCATGAATACACGGCAATAGACGGGAAACCATGAGAGGTGTGCGAAAACACAGCGATATAGGGGAAGTTATGAGAGGTGCGTGAAAACACAGTGATATAGGTGAAGGTATGAGAGGAGTGCGAAAACAGTGCGATATAGGGGAAGTTATGAGAGGTGCGTGAAAACCCAGCAATATAGGGGACGTTATGAGATGTGCATGAAAACACGGCGATATAGGGGAAGGTATGAGAGGTGTACAAAAACACAGTGATATAGGAGAAGTTATGAGAGGTGTGCGAAAACACAGCGATATAGGGGAAGGTATGAAAGGTGCACGAAAACACAGAGATATACACGGGAAGGAATGGGAGGTGCTCGAATACACAGCGATATAGGGGACGTTATGAGATGTGCATAAAAACACGGCGATATAGGGGAAGTTATGAGAGGTCCCCAAAAATACAGCAATATAGGAGAAGTTATGAGAGGTGTGTGAAAACACAGCGATATAGGGGGAGGTATGAGAGGTACAGGAAAACACAGCGATATAGGGGAAGGTACGGGAGGTGCTCGAAAGCAGGGCGATATAGGGGAAGTTATGAGAGGTGTGTGAAAACACAGCGATATAGGGGGAGGTATGAGAGGTACACGAAAACACAGCGATATAGGGGAAGGTATGGGAGGTGCTCGAAAGCAGGGCGATATAAGGGAAGTTATGAGAGGTGCGTGAAAACCCAGCGATATAGGGGACGTTATGAGATGTGCATGAAAACACGGCGATATTGGGGAAGCCATGAGAGGTGTGCGAAGACAGGGCAACATAGGGGAAGGTATGAGAGGTGCACGAATTAATAACGATATAGGGGATGCTATGGCAGGTGCGCGAACACACAATGATATATGGGACGTTAAGAGATGTGCATGAAAACACGGCGATATTGGGGAAGCCATGAGTGGTGCGCAAAAATACGGCGATATAGGAGAAATTATGAGAGGTGCGTGAAAACACAGTGATATAGGGGGAGGTATGAGAGGTGCATGAAAACACAGCGATATAGGGAAAGGTATGGAAGGTGCGTGAAAACAGGGCGATATAGGGGAAGGTATGAGAGGTGCGCGAATACACAGCAATATAAGGGATGCTATGGGAGGTGCGCGAATACGCAGCGATATAGGGGACATTATGAGATGTGCATGAAAACATGGCGATATAGGGGAAGGTATGAGAGGTGTGCAAAAACACAGCGATATAGGAGAAGTTAAGAGAGGTGCGTGAAAACACAGCGATTTAGGGGAAGGTATGAGGGGAGTACGAAAACACAGCGTTATCGGGAAAGTATGGGAGGTGCGCGAAAACAGGGCGATATAGGGGAAGCTATCAGAGGTGAGCAAAAACACGGCGATACAGAGGAAGCAATGGGAGGTGCGTGAATACACAGCGATATAGGGGACGTGTGAGATGTGCATGAAAATGCAACGATATTAGTGGAGGTATAAGAGGAGCACGAAAACACAGCGATATAGGGGAAGGTATGAGAGGTGCGCGAAAACACAGCGATATAGGGGAAGGTATGAGAGGTGCACAAAAACAGAGATATATGAGAAGGAATGGGAGGTGCACGAAAACAGGGCGATATAGGTGAAGGAATGGGAGGTGCGCGAAAACAGGGGCATATAGATGAATTTATGAGAGGTATGCGAAGGCACAGCAATATAGGGGATGCTATGGAATGTGTGCGAAAACACAGTGATATAGGGGAAGACAGGAGAGGTGCGCGAAAACACGGCGATATAGCGGAATCTATGAGAGGTGAGCAAAAACACGGCGATACAGGGGAAGCTATGAGAGGTGAGCAACAACACAGCGATAAAGGTGAATGTATGCGATGTGCGCGAAAAGACAGCGATATAGGGAAAGGTATGAGAGGTGCGCAAGGCACAGTGATATAGGGGATGCTATGGGAGGTGCGTGAATACACGGCGTTATAGGGGACGTGATGAGATGTGCATGAAAACGCAACGATATTAGGGAAGGTATGAGAGGTGCACAAAAACACAGCGATATAGGAGAAGTTATGAGAGTTGTGTGCAAACACAGCGATATAGGGGAAGGTATGAGAGGTGCACGAAAACAGCGATATAGGTGAAGGAATGGGAGGTGCGCGAAAACAGGGCGATATAGGTGAAGGAATGGGAGGTGCGCGAAAACAGGGCGATATAGGGGAAGGTATGAGAGGTGCGCAAAGGCACAGCGATATAGGGGTGCTATGGGAGGTGCGCTAATACACAGCGATATAGAGGACGTTATGAGATGTGTATAACAATACGGCGATATAGGGGAAGTTATGACAGGTGCGCAAAAACACAGCGATGTAGGCGAAGGTATGAGAGGTGTGCGAAAACATAGCGATATAGGGGACGGTATGAGATGTGCATGAATACACGGCAATAGTCGGGAAACCATGAGAGGTGTGTGAAAACACAGCGATATAGGGGAAGTTATGAGAGGTGCGCAAGGCACAGCGAGATAGGAGAAGGTATGGAAGGTGCTCGAAAACAGGGTGATATAGATGAAGGCACAGCAATATAGGGGATGCTATGGAAGGTGGACGAAAACACAATGATATAGGGGAAGGCAAGAGAGGTGCGCGAAAACAAGGCAATATAGTGGAAGCTATGAGAGGTGAGCTGAAACCCGCCGATACAGGGGAAGGTATGAGAGGTTTGCGAAAACACAGCGATATAGGGGAAGTTATGAGATGTGCATGAAAACACGGCGATATAGGGGAAGGTATGAGAGGTGCACGAAGGCACAGCGATATGGGGGATGCTATGGGAGGTGCGCGAAAACAGAGTGATATAGGGGACGGTATGAGATGTGTATGAAAACACGGCGATATATGGGAAGCTATGAGAGGTCCGCGAAAACACGGCGATATAGGGGAAAGTATGAGACGTGTGCGAAAACTTGGCGTTACAGGGGAATGCATCAGAGGTGCGAGAAATCACAGCGATGTAGGGGAAGACATGAGGGGTGCGCAAAAACATGGCAATATAGTGGAAGTTATGGGATGTGAGCTAAAACAGGGCGATGTAGGGGAAGGTATGAGAGGTGCGCGAATGCGCAGCGATATAGGGGATGCTATGGGAGGTGCGTGAATACACAGCGATATAGGGGACGTGATGAGATGTGCATGAAAATGCAACGAAATTAGTGAAGGTATGAGAGGTGCACGAAAACACAGCGATATAGGGGAAGGTGTGAGAGGTGCACGAAAGCACAGCGATATAATGGACGGTTTGAGATGTGCATGAATACACGGCGATAGACGGGAAACCATGAGAGGTGTGCGAAAAAACAGCGACAAAGGGGAAGTTATGAGAAGTGCGTGAAAACACAGCGATATAGGGGAAGGTATGAGAGGAGCACGAAAACAGGGCGATATAGGGGAAGTTATGAGAGGTGCGTGAAAACCCAGCGATATAGTGGACCTTATGAGATGTGCATGAAAAAAAGGCGATATAGGGGAAGGTATGAGAGGTGCGTGAAGGCACAGCGATGTAGGGAATGTTATGGGAGGTGCACGAAAACAAAGCTAAATAGGGGACGTTATGAGATGTGCATGAAAACACAGCGAAATAGGAGAAAGTATGAGAGGTGCATGAAAACACGGCCATATAGGGGAAGGTATGAGAGGTGCATGAAAACACGGCGATATAGGGGAAGGTATGAGAGGTGCATGAAAACAGAGCGAAATAGGAGAAGGTATGAGAGGTGCACGAAAACGCAGCGATACAAGGGAAGGTATAGGAGGTGCACGAAAATTGGGCGATATAGGGGAAGGTATGAGAAGTGCACGAAGGCACAGCGATATAGGGGATGCTATGGGAGGTGCGCGAATACACAACGATATAGGAGACGGTATGAGATGTGCATAAAAACATGGCGATATAGGGGGAGGTATGAGAGGTGCGCGAAAACACGGCGATATATGGGAAAGTATGAGAGGTGCGCGAAAACTTGCAGTTACACGGGAATGCAACAGAGGTGCCAGAAAACACAGCGATGTAGTGCAATACATGAGAGGTGCGTGAAAACAGGGCAATATAGTGGAAGCTATGGGATGTGCGGAAAAACAGGACGATATAGGGGAAGGTATGAGAGGTGCACAAAAAACACAGCGATATAGGGGACGCAATGGGACATGCGCAAAAACACAAAGATATAGGGGAATGTATGAGAGGTGTGCGAAAACACGGTGATACCGGAGAATGTATCAGATGTGCGAGAAAACAGAGCGCTAGAGGGGAAGTATTGAGAGGAGCGAAAACATAGCGATCTAGGTGAAGACATGAGAGGTGCGCGAAAACACAGCGATATAGGGGAAGCTATGACAGGTGAGCAATTACACAGCGATAAAGGTGAATCTATGGGATGTGCGTGAAAATACAGTGATATAGGGGAAGCTATGAGAGGTGCGCAAGGCACAGCGATATAGGGGATACTATGGGATGTGCGTGAATACACAGCGATATAGGGGACGTGATGAGATGTGCATGAAAACGCAGCGATATTAGGGAGGTTATGAGAGGTGCACAAAAACACAGCGATATAGGAGAAGTTATGAGAGGTGTGTGAAAACACAGCGGTATAAGGGAAGGTATGAGAGGTGCACAAATACACAGCGATATTCGAGAAGTTATGAGAGGTGTGCGAAAACACAGCGATATAGGGGAAGGTATGGGAGGTGCACGAATACACAGCGATATAGGGGACGTTATGAGATGTGCATAAAATCACGGTGATATAGTGGAAGTTATGAGAGGTGCGCAAAAATACAGAAATATAGGAGAAGTTATGAGAGGTGTGTGAAAACACAACGATATAGGGGGAGGTATGAATGGCACACGAAAACGCAGCGATATAAGGGAAGGTATAGGAGGTACGCGAAAACAGGGCAATATAGGGGAAGGTATGAGAGGTGCACGAACACGCAGCGATATAAGGGAAGGTATAGGAGGTGCGCGAAAACAGGGCGATATAGAGGAAGGTATGAGAGGTGCACGAAGGCACAGCGATATAGGGGATGCTATGGGAGGTGCGTGAATATACATTGATATAGGGGACGTGATGAGATGTGCATGAAAACGCAGCGATATTAGGGAAGGTATGAGAGGTGCACAAAAACACAGCGATATAGGAGAAGTTATGAGGTGTGTGAAAACACAGCAATATAGGGGAATGTATGAGAGGTGCACGAAAACAGCGATATAGGTGAAGGAATGGGAGGTGCGCGAAAACAGGGCGATATAGGGGATGCTATGGGAGGTGCGCGAATACACAGCGATATAGGGGACGTTATGAGATGCGCATAACAACACAGCGATATAGGGGAAGTTATGAGAGGTGAGCAAAAACACGGCGATACAGGGAAAGTTATGAGAGGTGCGTGAAAACCCAGCAATATAGGGGATGCTATGGGAGGTGCGCGAAAACACAGTGATATAGGGGACGGTATAAGATGTGCATGAAAACACGGCGATATATGGGAAGCTATGAGAGGTGCGCTAAAACACGGTGATATAGGAGAAAGTATGAGAGGTGCGCGAAAACTTGGCGTTACAGGGGAATGTATCAGAGGTGCGAGAAAACACAGCGATTCAGGGGAAGACATGAGAGGTGCGCAAAAACAGGGCTATATAGTGGAAGCTATGGGATGTGCGCTAAAACAGGGCGATGTAGGGGAAGGTATGAGAGGTGCGTGAAAGCACAGCGATATAGAGGACGCTATGGGACGTGCGCGAAAACACAGTGATATAGGGGAAGGTATGAGAGATGTGCGAGAACACGTCGAGATAGGGGAAAGTATGAGAGGTGCGCGAAAACTTGGCGTTACAGGGGAATGCATCAGAGGTTGCAGAAAACAGAGCGATGTAGTTGAATACATGAGAGGTGCGCGAAAACAGGGCAATATAGGGTAAGGTAAAGGAGAGGTGTGCGAGAACACGGCGATATAGGGGAAATTAAGTGAGGTGTGCGAAAACACAGCGATACGGGAGAATGTATCAGATGTGCGATAAAGCACAGCGATATAGGGGAAGTATTGAGAGTAGCGAAAACATAACGATCTAGGTGAAGACATGAGAGGTGCGCGAAAACACGGCGATATAGGGGAAGCTATGAGAGGTGAGTAATAACACAGCGATAAAGGTGAATCTATGGGATGTGAGCGAAAAGACAGTGATATAGGGGAAGCTATGAGAGGTGCGCAAGGCACAGCGATATAGGGGATGCTATGGGAGGTGCATGAATACACAGCGATATAGGGGACGTGATGAGATGTGCATGAAAACGCAGCGATATTAGGGAAGGTATGAGAGGTGCACAAAAACACAGCGATATAGGAGAAGTTATGAGAGGTATGCAAAAACACAGCGATAAAGGGGAATGCATGAAAGGTGCACGAAAACACAGAGATATATACGGGAAGGAATGGGAGGTGCACGAATACACAGCGATATAGGGGACGTTATGAGATGTGCATGAAAACACAACCATATAGGGGAAGCTATGAGAGGTGCACGAAAACGCAGTGATATAAGGGAAGGTATAGGAGGTGCGCGAAAACACGGCAATATAGGGGAAGGTATGAGAGGAGCACGAAGGCACAGCGATATAGGGGATGCTATGGGAGGTGCGCGAAAACACAGCGATATAGGAGACGGTATGAGATGTGCATAAAAACATGGCGATATAGGGGGAGGTATGAGAGGTGCGCGTAAACACGGCGATATAGGGGAAAGTATTAGAGGTGCGCGAAAAGTTGGCGTTACAGGGGAATGCATCAGAGGTGCCAGAAAACACAGCGATGTAGTGGAAGACATGAGGGGTGCGCGAAAACAGGGCAATATAGTGGAAGGTATGGGATGTGCGCGAAAACAGGGCGATATAGGGGAAGATATGAGAGGTGCGCGAAAACACAGCAATATAGGGGACGCTATGGGACGTGCGCAAAAACACAGTGATATAGGGGAAGGTACGAGAGGTGCGCAAGGCACAGCGATATAGGGGATGCTATGGGAGGAGCGCGAATACACAGCGATATAGGGGACGTGATGAGGTGTGCATGAAAACGCAGCGATATTTGGGAAGGTATGAGAGGTGCACAAAAACACAGTGATAAAGGAGAAGTTATGAGTGGTGTGTGAAAACACAGCGATATAAGGGAAGGTATGAAAGGTAAACGAAAACACAGCGATATAGGAGAAGTTATGAGAAGTATATGAAAACACAGAGATATAGGGGAAGGTATTACAGGTGCACGAAAACACAGCGATATAGGGAAAAAATCGGAGGTGCGCGAAAACAGGGCGATATAGGGGAAGGTATGAGAGGTGCGCGAATACACAGCGATATAGGGGACGTTATGAGATGTGCATGAAAACACGGCGATATTGGGGAAGCCATGAGAGCTGTGCGAAAATACAGCGATATAGGGGACGGTATGGGAGGTGTGCGAAAACAGGGCGACGTAGGGAAAGTTATGAGATCTGCGCGAAGGCACAGCAATATAAGGGATGCTATGGGAGGTGCGCGAATACACAGCGATATAGGGGACGTTATGAGATGAGCATGAAAACACGGCAATATAGGGGAAGGTATAAGAACTGTGCAAAAATACAGCGATATAGGAGAAGTTATGAGAGGTGCGTGAAAACATACCGATATAAGGGAAGGTATGAGAGGTGCACGAAAACACAGCGATATTGGGGAAGGTATGGGAGGTGCGTGAAAACAGGGCGATAAAGGGGAAGTTATGAGAGGTGTGCGAAGGTACAGCGATATAGGGGAAGACATGAGCGGTGCGCAAAAACAGGGCAATATAGTGGAACCTGTGGGATGTGCGCAAAACCACGGCGATACAGGGGAATGTATCAGAGGTGCGAGAAAACACAGCGATATAGAGGACGCTATGGGAGATGCGCAAAAAAACAGTGATATAGGGGAAGGTATGAGAGGTGTGCGAGAACACGGCGATATAGGGGAAACTGTAAGAGGTGCGCGAAAACATGGCAATACAGGAGAATGTATCAGAGGTGTGAGAAAACACAGTGATATAGGGGAAGTAATGATAGGAGCGAAAACATAGCGGTATAGGTGAAGACGTGCAAGGTGCGCGAAAACACGGCGATATAGGGTAAGCTATGAGAGGTGAGCAATAACACAGCGATGAAGGTGAAGCTAAGGGATGTGCGCGAAAGCACAGCGATTTGGAGAAGGCATGAGATGTGCGCGAAAATACATCGATATAGGGGAAGGTATGAGAGCTGCGTGAAAACATAGTGATATAGGTGAAGGTATGAGAGGAGCGCGAAAACAGGGCTATATGGGGGAAGTTATGAGAATTGTGTGAAAACCCAGCGACATTGGGGATGTTATGAGATGTGCGCAAAAATACATCGATATAGGGGAAGGTATGAGAGGTGCGCGAAAACAGCAATGTAGGCGAAGCTATAGGAGGTGCGCGAAAACAGGGCGATATACGGGAATGCATGAGAGGTGCGCGAAGGCACAGTAATATAGGGGAGGGTATGGGAGTTGCGCAAATACCCGGCGATATAGGGGACGTTATGAGATGTGCATGAAAACACATCAATATAGGGGAAGGTATGAGATGTGCGCAAAAATACATCGATATAGGGGAAGGTATGAGAGGTGCGTGAAAACAGCGATGTAGGCGAAGCTATGGGAGGTGTGCGAAAGCATAGCGGTATAGGGGAAGGTAGGAGATGTGCATGAATACACGGCAATAGTCGGGAAGTCATGAGAGGTGTGCGAAAACACAGCGATATAGGGGAAGGTATGAGAGCTGCGTGAAAACACAGTGATATAGGGGAAGGTATGAGAGGAGCGCGAAAACAGGGCGATATAGGGGAAGTTATGAGAGGTGCGTGAAAACCCAGCGACATTGGGGACGTTATGAGATATACATGAAAACACAGTGATATTGGGGAAGGTATGAGAGGTGTGCAAAATCACAGCGATATAGGAGAAGTTAAGAGAGGTGCGTGAAAACACAGCAATATAGGGGAAGGTATGAGAGTTGTGCGAGAACACGGCGATATAGGGGAAATTATGAGAGGTGTGTGAAAACACGGCAATACGGGAGAATGTATCAGATGAGGGAGAAAACACAGCGATATAGGGGAAGCTATGAGAGTTGAGCAAAAACACGGCGATACAGGGGAAGCTATGAGAGGTGAGCAATAACACAGCGATAAAGGTGAATCGATGGGTTGTGCGCGAAAAGACAGCGATATAGGGGAAGCTATGAGAGGTGCGCAAGGCACAGCGATATAGGGGATGCTATGGGAGGTGCGTGAATACACAGCGATATAGGGGACGTGATGAGATATACATGAAAACACGGTGATATTGGGGAAGGTATGAGAGGTGTGCAAAATCACAGCGATATAGGAGAAGTTAAGAGAGGTGCGTGAAAACACAGCAATATAGGGGAAGGTATGAGAGTTGTGCGAGAACACGGCGATATAGGGGAAATTATGAGAGGTGTGTGAAAACACGGCAATACGGGAGAATGTATCAGATGTGGGAGAAAACACAGCGATATAGGGGAAGCTATGAGAGTTGAGCAAAAACACGGCGATACAGGGGAAGCTATGAGAGGTGAGCAATAACACAGCGATAAAGGTGAATCGATGGGTTGTGCGCGAAAAGACAGCGATATAGGGGAAGCTATGAGAGGTGCGCAAGGCACAGCGATATAGGGGATGCTATGGGAGGTGCGTGAATACACAGCGATATAGGGGACGTGATGAGATGTGCATGAAAATACAGCGATATTAGGGAAGGTATCAGAGGTGCACAAAAACACAGCGATATAGGAGAAGTTATGAGAGGTGTGCGAAAACACAGCGATATAGAGGAAGATATGAAAGGTACACGAAAGCACAGAGATATATTCGGGAAGGAATGGGAGGTGCACGAATAGACAGCGATATAGGGGACGTTATGAGATGTGCATGAAAACACAGCCATATAGGGGAAGGTATGAGAGGTGCACGAAAAAGCAGCGATATAAGGGAAGGTATAGGAGGTGCGCGAAAACAGGGCGATATAGGGGAAGGTATGAGAGGTGCACAAAGGCACAGCGATATAGGGGATGCTATGGGAGTGCGCGAAAACACAGCGATATAGAAGACGGTATGAGATGTGCATAAAAACACGGCGATATAGGGGAAAGTATGAGAGGTGCGCGAAAACTTGGCGTTACAGGGGAAAGCATCAGAGGTGCCAGAAAAGACAGCGATGTAGTGGAAGACATGAGAGGTGTGCGAAAACAGGGCAATATAGTGGAAGGTATGGGATGTGCGCGAAAACAGGGCGATATAGGGGAAGGTATGAGAGGTGCGCGAGAACACGGCGATATAGGGGGAATAATGAGAGGTGTGCGAAAACAGTGATACGGGAGAATGTATCAATTGTGCGAGAAAACACAGCGATATAGGGGAAGTATTGAGAGGAG